>NW_021147499.1:3887-9539 GCF_002837175.3 Physeter macrocephalus
TGTCAATGTGACAAATAAAAAGAGAATAGTTACATAACCACTACTCGAATCTGAAAGTATTGATACATGTCAGTATTTCAAAAACCCCCCATATCCTTTTCTCATCACAATCTCCTTCCCTCTTCCAGGTTAAACACCATCCTCATTTCTCCACAATCATTTCCTGTAACCTGCATGCATCCCTAACAAAAGAGTTTAGTTTGTCAACATCTAACTTTATGTAGAGGATCATAGTATACGAAGTCTTTTCTATCTTATTTCTTTCACTCAACATTGGTTTAAAAAATTCATCCACATTGCAGCCTGTAGCTCTAGTTCATTCAATTTTATTGCTTGACAGTTTTCCCACTGTACGAATACACATAATTTATTTAATTTTTAACTCTTAATGGACATTTGGTTTGTTTTCAGTTTGTGCTAATGCAAATCATGGACAGGAATCCTGCTGTACTGGTTATTCTGGAGCATTTACACAGGGCGGGGGTGAGGGCTGCTGGGTCACAGGCTATTTATATACCTTCAGTTGATGGAGAGTGCTAAATGCTTTCCAAAGTAGTTGTGTCGATTTACACTCCAGTATAAGCAGGGTAGAAGATTCCCATAGTACTCCAGGTCTACAATACGTGATACTACCACACTTTATTTATGTATTTGTCAAACTGATTGGCATGTAGTTTCATTGGTTTTGACTCACTTTTCTCTTATTACTTAATGAAGTCGTACACTTTTCTGTGTTTACTGGCTGTTTGGATTTCCCTTTGTATGAGGTTTACGTCAACTATTGTCATTTGTTATTATTTTTTAAATTATGATTTATTTATTTTTGGCTGTGTTGGGTCTTCGCTGCTGCGTGCAGGCTTTCTTTAGTTGCGGCGAGTGGGGGCTACCCTTCATTGCAGTGGCTTCTCTTGTCGTGGAGCACAGGCTCTAGGCACACGGGCTTCAGTAGCTGTGGCACGTGGGCTCAGTAGTTGTGGCTCGCAGGCTCTAGAGCGCAGGCTCCGTAGTTGTGGCGCACGGGCTTCGTTGCTCCGCGGCATGTGGGATCTTCCCGGGCCAGGGCTCGAACCCGTGTCCCTTGCCTTGGCAGGCAGATTCTTAACCACTGTGCCACCAGGGAGGTCCAACTATTGTTATTGTGAATTCTTCTCCATTTCCAAGTAATACTCTTACATGACTATTTTCTGACTAAATTGGAGGCATTATCTGTGCACTTTGTAATTTACTAAGTAAGGGGTTAGTTCCTTTACACTCTTTCCTATGTCCACACTGCTCAGTCACGTGATGTCATCATTAGTTATTCCACTACTCATGATCTCTGTGACTTGTAGTGATGGACTCAAACACCTACATTGTTGATCAACTATAAATTCTCTCAACGTCACGCTTTGTAAAATGAGGACATTCATACCATCTTCCCTTTGTTCTACCTCCTGTCTACCTTCCAAACCTAGCTTTTACATTGTCAAAGTTGAAATTTATATTCTGTTCTATGTGCAGTTAAGTCTTCTGTTATTTGAGAGTCAGTAGTGAGTAAGGTTTAAGAGAACAGGGGGAGAGCCTAAACTCAAAGCCTCGATCCAACCCTAAATTAGGTACAGCCTGGGCAAGTTCCTTCCCTGTCTTAGCTTCCTGTTCTCAAAAGTGGGAATATTAGCACCAACCTCATAAGGCTATTCAGAGGATTAAATGAGTTAATATATGCAAAAACACTTAGAGCCTAATATATACTAAGTACATACCAGTACACAATACATTTCAGTACATACCAAGTTAATACTAATACATACTAAGTAGAGTTTAGGTTAGTTATTTGTTATTACATGCAAGTTGACAATAAAAGTTGCAAACCAAGACAGTATTGCCATTATTACAATTAAATTAACATTGCCCACTGCAGATGTACTCTCTCTGTGTATAGACTACACCTCGTACCATACTGTGTCAGTGTCACTGCCCTTGTGCAGGGTGACCACATACCCCAAGCCGCCTTGGGCTGTTCCAGTTTATACCTGTTGTCCTGATGTTACAGCATTAGAGCGCCTCCTTACACTACTGAAGTGTAAGGAGTTTGGACAAGTTCTGGCTTGGACAACAAATTAGATAGGTGGTCATTACCCCTGTGTATCACTGAAAAGGGGGACATCTACAGTGTCAAGTTTAAGTGGATTCTTCTCTTCCTCACCAATAGTAAGTTAAAAATCAACCACAGCTTAGTTTGCTTCATGTTTATGTCAGTATAGCCTTTTCTCCTCTGGAGTTCAAGTTCCTTCTCCTCTTCCTCTCCCTCCTCCCTTCCAACAGTGCCTAATACATAGTAAGTACAATATGCCTCAAGGTGTTTCTCAGCTCTCAATCACACAATCAATAGAAGCCTCTCCAATCTAGACTAGCTGCTCACTGCACTGAATCCCCTATTACCTTCCTTCTTGGTTTATTGCCTCATTTTGCTGGATTATTTCTATAAATAGCTTAAGGTGTAGCACAGGAAGTAAAATTTTCAAATTTCTTTGTGTACAAAATATCTTCGTCAGCCTCCACTTATGACTGATAGTTTGGCTGGATACAAACCCTTAGGGTGAAAATTATGTGCCTGAAAAACGTTGGAGGTATCTTTCTAAGGCCTTGCAGAATCCATGGTGCTGATGACAAGTATGAAAAAGGTCAGATTTTAACTTTTTTTTAGGTGACCAGTATTTTTCTCTCTGGAATGGATGTATCCTCTCAGTATTTTATTCTATGTTAATTTATTTTTTCAGTATTTTAAAGTTTCACAATGAAGGGTGCCTAGGTGTGAGTCTATTCTTATTCATCTTGCTCAAAACTTGAGTATTCTCAATCTGAGGCCTGATGTCTACTTTCATCTGTGGGGAATTTTCTTGCCCTTTGAAAGCTTCCCTCCATTTTTTGTCTGGGTCTGGAGTCTCTAATAGTAACATGTTGGATCTCCCAGATGCAGCCTCTCTAACATATTGCTATCACATTTTCCACTGTGTCTTTCTTTTTTAAATACTGAGAAATTTTTTAAATTCCTACTTAATTTATTTCAGCAACCATATTTTCATTTCCAAGAGACCTCTCTTGCTTTCTGACCATTCTTTTTAATTAACATCCTAGGCTTATTTTATAATTGCTAGCTCTTTTTAAATCTCTCTCAGAATACCAATTAGGGTTTTTTCTTAAATTATTTTCTTCCCTAAATTGTCCCTGGTCCTACCAGGATATGTTTTCATTCTTTTATCCCCCTCTCTCATGTTGTAAGCTTTACCCAACTATCAGGAAAATGACAGTTATTTTCTATTTACGAATGAGCGCTGAAAGCTCCATGAAGTCAACGATTGATTGGCTTCTTATGCAGGAAGAAGCGGGGAGTAACTGTAATAGGATCCCCCCAAACACAATTTTCTAGGGTGTATAAACTCACACTAGCTGCCCTAGTTCTCGCCAGTTTCCCTGTTTTCAAAATGAAATCATCTCATTTCAGGAGCGTGAGGGCGGGGCTGGGAGTCCACTCCTCCAAACACAACCCTTCAATGAGCTCCCCTATTTCAGTCACACTTTTAACTAACTCCACCCTCTCTCCTACATGCGCATCTGAGCATGGGGCTACTTCTGCAGGTGGGGTCAGAATCCTCCTCAGTTGCAGGTGGTCCCTGTGCATATTCTAGGTGATGCTTTTCCTCTGTTCTACTGCTTCCGTTTCACACTCTTCCACTTGTCTTCTGTCTTTCAAAACTATGTTGAAATCTCTTGATTGTTGTGGGCTTATATACTTAAACATTTTGATACCATCCTTGTAGTGTCTTGTCAAAATGGAGGAGAGCTGAAAGGGCTCTCATGCATTCTGAATCTGCTATTCTGTGGTCCCGGTGTGTAAACTTCTTGGTCTTCCCCAGTGTCTATCATTGCTTTTAGAAATACAATCTCCTGGTCTACTCGTGAAGGAGATGAGTACAACACATCTAAAATGACAAGGAATGCGGGTTAGATGCTCTAGGGTCTTGTCGTACTCTGCCATTTACTAATAAACCACTTAGGTGCTACAAATTGTAGGTGCCCATTTATAAAATGAAAGAGGGTAACTCTACATGAACTATAGATTTTTCCTACTCTAACATTTCATAATTTTCTATGTTTTTTCTTAAAATTTCTCTATATTATCATTAATTTTAATTTTAAAAATAAAAATCTAACTTTCCCTTTTGAAAATCAAAGAGTTACTTCCCATAGTCCTACAATAATGGGATAATTAGTTCTGAAACCGGTGAAGTTTCATGTTTCATACTAAAAGAAAATCATATTAAATAATTTTTTAACATCTTCATTGGAGTATAATTGCTTTACAATGGTGTATTAGTTTCTGCTTTACAAATAATTTTTAAAAATTAAACATGGGGGCTTCCCTGGTGGCGCAGTGGTTGAGAGTCCGCCTGCCGATGCAGGGGACACGGGTTCCTACCCCGGTCCAGGAAGATCCCGCATGCCGCGGAGCAGCTGGGCCCGTGAACCATGGCCGCTGGGCCTGCGCGTCCAGAGCCTGTGCTCCACAACGGGAGGGGCCACAACAGTGAGAGGTCCGCGTACTGGAAAAAAAAAATTAAACATGGACTTTGTAGCACAAAGACAAGGTCCCCCCCAAATGGTGTTCCTTTATTCGCTAGAAATGTTCAGCTCTGCATTAAAGTTGAAATAAAATAAATATATTATTTTTGAGGTGCAATAATTTCTCATGAAAATCAATTTTTCTTTCCTGTCCATACAAACAAAAGTATGGAATGACATTAGAGGTCAGGTTTATTTGGTAATATAATGTAGCTTCTTGATATTTTTTATTTTAGGAAAGGAGAATATCAACATCAAAACTTTTTTCAACTTTACTTTTATTTAAAATGAGGCCATATTTTCCTCTGATAAAAAGAGAGTTCAACTAGAACTGTCAATTTTCTCATCTGTAAAACAAGAGCACTGAATCAGCTGACTATATTCATTCAGAACTCAATTTCTTTATCTTATGATCACTAAGGTTCTCCCTAAATCTAATATACTAAGGTTCTAAGGAAAGGAAAATTTATGACTAACGACATGTTTTCATTTTTATTTCTTAGAGTTCAAATGTCCACACGGGAGGGGCCACAACAGTGAGAGGCCCACGTACTGGAAAAAAAAAAATTAAACATGGACTTTGTAGCACAAAGACAAGGTCCCCCCCAAATGGTGTTCCTTTATTCGCTAGAAATGTTCAGCTCTGCATTAAAGTTGAAATAAAATAAATATATTATTTTTGAGGTGCAATAATTTCTCATGAAAATCAATTTTTCTTTCCTGTCCATACAAACAAAAGTATGGAATGACATTAGAGGTCAGGTTTATTTGGTAATATAATGTAGCTTCTTGATATTTTTTATTTTAGGAAAGGAGAATATCAACATCAAAACTTTTTTCAACTTTACTTTTATTTAAAATGAGGCCATATTTTCCTCTGATAAAAAGAGAGTTCAACTAGAACTGTCAATTTTCTCATCTGTAAAACAAGAGCACTGAATCAGCTGACTATATTCATTCAGAACTCAATTTCTTTATCTTATGATCACTAAGGTTCTCCCTAAATCTAATATACTAAGGTTCTAAGGAAAGGAAAATATATTACTAACG
>NW_021147499.1:10456-13675 GCF_002837175.3 Physeter macrocephalus
ATTTTGACAACAAGCAGCAAACCTGCAGCATAGGAAAATCCCAACAGGAGAACGAGGCACACACCCCTCTCTCTGGGCATGCCAGGGCAGGACTGACACCCAAGATGTGCTTCTCTCAACCTCAGCAGAGGTGCCTTTCGCAGAGCAACTATGCAGTCACCCAGAACCACTGGGAAGGAGAATCTGATACTGACAGTATTAGCTTGCCATGAGGCCATAAGGGAGGGAATGTGTGTGGCCTTGGTGAGAGAGTGAGGTTTGGGAGATGTTGCCTTTTTTTTTTCGGTACGCGGGCCTCTCACTGTTGTGGCCTCTCCCATTGCAGAGCACCGGCTCTGGATGCGCAGGCTCAGTGGCCATGGCTCACGGGCCCAGCCGCTGCGGGGCATGTGGGATCTTCCCGGACCGGGGCACGAACCCGTGTTCCCTGCATCGGCAGGCGGACTCTCAACCACTGCCCCACCAGGGAAGCCCGAGATGTTGCTTTATATTGGCTTTCAGATCAGGAATTTGTACATACAGCCCGCAAACAACGTTTCTTGAAAACATATGAACATTCTTGAGTATGACAGCTCCATGTGAGGGGTCAGAAAAGGCAGACAAGTTCGTTTCACTGGGTAACAGCTGATTTGTGGACTGGAGAACAGGCTTCCTTGTTTACAGACAACCACAAGGCTGCCAGTTGTGTGCCAAATCCACACAACTACACAGTTGCATTGGGAGAGCGACCAAACATGTTTTACATGGATTTATTTCAGAGAGGGAAATGCTTCTTGTAAGCCTCTGTCAGTTTAAAAAGCAAGAAGAATGACCATCCACCTTTCCTAATTCAAGCCCTATATATCATAAATATGATAGCTACACACCAGCAACTGATTACATATATCTTGAGCTTGGATGAATGCAAAGCCCCTAAAAAGATATCAACAAAACGAAGTTAGATCTCGATGTAAATACATCACCAGTTAAACCCAGTTCATACAACTATTTAGTATTATGTACAGTATCCATACAGAATTGTGTATAAAAGTAAATAAGCTCAAAAGAAAGACCTGGAAGGCTCTGCTACGGAGAAAACTGAACTGAATTCAGTCGACAGGCTTGGTAATAACTCTCTGAACTGCTGAGAGGACCCTTCAGTTCCTATGTTCGGGATGGTTGAGATTTCAGTCTCACTTCTTTAAATGGTGATATTAATCGTTCTCTAATTTACCACTCTGTGCGACGAGGATGGACCTGAGATTAAGTGTCTCAGGAAGAAGACAGGAAAGCACAGAACTGTTAAACTCAAGTGTAAAGACTGGGGATGCAACACCATTTGCAACAGCAATTCACATCACCATTTGGTCATATTCTTTCAACAAAACAAAAGTTGCACTCACATGTATTAAAAGACAAAAATTAACTGCCATCTGTATCAATATGTTGATGTGCTTTAATCACATATGTTTTCATGAAACTTTACACATAAAATCACTTTTAAGATCTTGACCATGTGATCTGCTCCCTGCCATGTCAGATTATACCCTGTGAATTTTACTGTCTTAAGAGTGATAGAGTTCTTTATACCTTGACAAGTAACTAAAAGGAAAAAAACACACACACAATAAGATGAAGAGCGTATACATTTGTCAGTCTTGACTTATGTGCTTTTCTTGAGTCAATTGGAGGTTTATAGCCACATTCTTAAAATCATTAACTACAATCTTCCCAAACAGGTAATTGATGAACTGATGCATTCTAAAATTTGTCAGTAACAAACTGTTATTCCAGTTTACAGCAACAGTTTAATTCTATTTAGGTACTAAAACTGAATACACTGAATACTGCAAACTTTATTCCCAACCACTCAGTAGAGTACTACATACTTTAGAGACAAAGCAAAAAAAAGAAAACCTAAAAATCTTCCGATTTTCATTTCCAATGATACATGCCAATCTTGATGATCAATCAGCGATTTAAATGTCAACTATAAACCCAGTATTTTATTAGGTGCTATGCAGTATACTAGAGCCATATAAGAGAGAGGACCTCAAACCCTCTGTTTCCTCAAATCGAAAGGCAGGCTTCCTGACCCCTCCAGACCACTACTGGACACAGGGAAGGCACACTAATGTTTCAGGACCCCAATCAACAGTCACCTGCTTTCTGATTACTTCCATGACACACCCTCACCAACACCACTCAATCTGCTCCTCCTACGGGACGTTACATGTATTTCCTATTTTAACACATACCACAGTGCATTATAATTATGACTGCAGGTAGATGTTCTAACAATTTAAAGAGAATGATGACTTTTTTGCTGTTTACAACTTGCTATTTCCCTTCCCATAATATTTCTTGAAGAGAAACCATAAATATATAAACAAACACAAAAAACAGAAAATATACAAAACATGTGGTTTGTGGCTTAACACAGACTTAAGTAAGATTAATTCTGACAGTATCCAGCATGACAAACTTCCATGGTACAAATGAGAATGGACCAAGGTTTGAGCAGGTACAAGAGACAATCCAGGCATGAATGACACCAAGAAAAGGTAGACAGACATGGTGTGTAGGAAATCACGAGATCAGTCTGATGGCAAGGACTTAAACAAGACTGAAACTCACTTCCTAAACCTCCATCTCCAAGTGGACAATTCGCAAGACACAGGTGCACCAAAGTGGCTGATTTATTCAATCCCTTTAATGGGGAGAACAAGTTTAAAATTTTATTGCTTTAGTTTGCCCCAAAAGCAACTATCAAATGTTGGCAGGACACAATGAAGGCTTACCTTTGTTAACATAATTAAGTCTCTCTCTCTCTCAGAACTAGCCCATTTAGCTCCACGTTCCTTAGCGCACCCGACACACACAGCATTTATGAGCTTTACACAACTGGAAGGTCACATCTTTATTGCTTATCGCAGGAACACGACTTCTGTAAAGTTTATTTCTGTCACAACCTAAAGCAAAATTATTGTAAAATGAGCGCTTTAAACCATACATCTTATCATCATTAAAAAGCATCTAAATTAAAAAAAAAGCATCTGCTCTGTGCTAAGGATTAGAAACGGCTCCTGCCCTTTAAGCCTTCATTAAGGAGGAAGATGTATAAACTCAAAATTTCAATCACATGAGATAAATAAACGTAACCTTTATGCACAGAGGTTCCTATGGAGGCAAAAAGTGATATCTAAGTGACGGCTTCATGATAACCCTGAAGTACAATCT
>NW_021147500.1:0-173 GCF_002837175.3 Physeter macrocephalus
ACTGGCCGGGGGGAACACACAGATCTTCACGCTGGGAAGACCCTGCAGATATAGCAACTTCACACCCCATCTTTCCACCCACACCTGCTGGAAACACTCAGCCCTCCATAATCAGTCAATTGCAGCGTTTAAGACATTCTCACCCCTAAGCAGATAAAGGAGCGTGAGGGTCT
>NW_021147500.1:12742-13662 GCF_002837175.3 Physeter macrocephalus
GGGGTCCCTGAGGGGAGGCACAAGATAGAAGATGCTAGGCATTAACACGACCGCATTCACGTTAAATGTGCCTGAAGTCCATTCACGCGAGACGGTTTTCTCCTGCATGTACATCGGCACCTTCAGCCTGAACTGCAGACCTGTGCGCTAGTGTCTGGGCGACCCTCACAGCAGAGCCGCACAGCTGCCCATCAGAACCCATTTCCCTTTTTCCTGTGCACAGCTACCCTGCACCTCCCAGCCTTCCCACCCCTTACAGCTGGGGCGCAGTGTCTCGTGTTACCAAGCGGAAGGGTTGGAGGTGGTGAGGGCCTTGGCCAGCCTGCATCCTAGGACGGAGGGCACGATGCCACCCTGGTCACCCCACCCTGCTGGTTGAAACCCTCACCTCGAAGCAGGGAGGAGAAACAAAGGGGGGTCAGAGCCTGGGACCCGACACCCACCTGCCCTGGACTCTCACAGGAAGGGGACAGAGACATCTTGAGCTTCAGCCCAGTTTGGGGAGACACTTTGTTCCAGCAACACACTTTGCCTTAAAAGCCAAGGTGCTTTACAAACCCCTCCCCAGCTGTCACAGAATGTCAGGCTTAATCTCATCACACTTTTCTCAAACCCCAGCTCACGCTGAGACCACCTCTCAGGCGATGGTGCTTCAGAGCAGCCCGTTTAAAAGATCCCCGGAGTTCAGCTCTCCCAGCCCTGCCTTCAGTTTAAGGGAGAAGCTTCCTTGACAACCTTGACAAACCTGCTCAGTTTCCTTAACAACCAAGCTTCGCAATCTTCCAAACTCTTCTCCTTCAAACATTCTTATTCTAGGCTTGATGAGCCTAAAGTGACAGTGCTGTCATCACATGCCAGAGAGTGACTCCTCCAAGCGCGTAGTTACTGGTTACATGATGCTATTGATGATGAAATCCCAG
>NW_021147503.1:0-13647 GCF_002837175.3 Physeter macrocephalus
TCTCTCTCTCTCTCTCTCTCTCACTCTCTTTCCCTCTCCCTCTCCTTTTCTCTCCTTAATATAGATCAATAATTTACCATTTAGAAGAACACATGCAACACAATAAATAGGCATTAAGTAGCTTTGAATGGTTGCCTATGTGGGGCATAAATGGTGTAGGAAATGGGGATAAAAGGGAAGGAAGGCATAAGGAAGGAAGGAAGAGGAATTACACAACAGAGAGGCCTTGTCTACAGAGAAAAAAGAGGGTGAAACTAAAAAATATTTGAAATAATGGCTGAAGACTCCCCAGATTTGTCAAGAGATATACACCAACTGATTCAAAGAGGATAGACTCATAGAAATCCACACCAAGACACATCATGGTTAATGTCTGAAAACTAGGGACAAAGAATGCCTTAAACTAGTCAAAGAGAAATTACACCTTACCTATAGGTGAAAATAGTTTGAATGACAGTGAATTTCTCATCAGAAAATATAGAAGCCAGAAGGAAGTGGCACAAGATTTTTCAAGTCCTGAAAGAAGAGAACTATCAACCGCAAATACTACATGTAGCAAAAATATCCATCAAGAATGAAGAATAAATTAAGACATTCTCAGATGAAGAAAACTAAGAGAATCTGTCACCAGCAGATCTACCCTAAAATAATAATAGCTAAAGGAATCTTTCCTAAAAGATGACAACATGGAATATCAGGAAGGAAGAAAAACCAAGAGAAAGAGTAAAAATATAATTAAAATAAGTACATTTTCCTTCTCCTGTTTAGTTTTCTAAATCATTTCTGACGGTGGAAGCAGTAATATGGTTCTCTACAAACATAACTCTTACGTAGGAGAAATATTTCAGATAGTTATATTATAAATGGTGGAGGGTAAAGGGGGCATAAAGGGAGGTAATGTTTCTACTCTTCACTCACCCTAATAAAAAGATGACACAGAAGACTATGGTAAATTATGAAATGTAATACCTAGAGCAACCACTGAAAAAAACTATACAAAGAGATACACTTAAAAACAGTATAGGTAAAATGTAATTCCAAAACACATTCAATTAAAGATAGGAAGGCAGCAAAAAGGAAACAGAGAATCGAATAAGAGAGAGATCAAATAGTAAACAAAAATTAAATGATACATTTAAGTCCTAACTTATCAATAAGTACACCGGATATAAATGGCCTAAATACTGCAATCCAAATACTGATCAGCCAAGATGATTAAAAAATATGACCCGTCTATGTGCTGTCTACAAGAATCTCACTTCAAATATAAAGATATAGGTATGTTGAAAGAATGAAAGAAGATATACCATGGAAACATTAATCCAAGGAAAGCAGGAATGGATATATTAATATCAGATAAAGTAGACTTCAGAGCAAAGAAAATTACTAGGTACAGAGAGGTACATTAGATAATGACAAAAGTGTCAGTCTGCCAAGAAGACCTAGCAGTCCTAAATGGGTATATACCAACAACAGAACTGTAAAATGTGAGAGGCAAATCTGACAGAACCAAAGGAAGAAATAGACAAAGCCACAATTATAGCTGGGGTCTTTAACATACGTGTATCATTTGATAGAGCTAGACAGAAAATCAGCAAGGGTATAGAGCTCCACAACACCATCAATGACAGGATCTAATTAACATTTATAGAACATTCCACCCAACAACAGGATACACATACTTTTCAAGTGTCCATGGAACATATACCAATCTAGATAGACCATATTCTGGGATACAAAAAAAAAAATTCTTAACAAATTTAAAAGACAGGAAATACAGTGTGTTCTCTGACATTAATAAAGTCAAACTAGAAATCAAGAAGTCAGAAAAAAATACCAGGAAAAAGGATAATAATCTTAAAAAATTCTAAAATAATGCATGTTTCAAAGATGAATTCTCAAGGGAAATAAAAATACATTGAACTGAGGGAAAATGAAAATGAAACATATCAAAATGAAAATTGAACATATCAAAATGGGATGACGCAAAAGCAGTGGTGAGAGGGAAATTTGTAGCACCAATGCCTACTTTAGAACAGAGGAAATGCCTCTAATCAATAATCTAAGCTCCTACCTCAAGAACCTAGAAAAGAAGAGCAAAATAAAACCGAGGCAAGCAGAAAACAGGAAATAATACAGATAAGAGCAAATATTGATGATTAAAAACAGACAGAAAAGTAGAGAAATCAATGAAACCAAAAGCTGAATATTTGAAAAAATATATAAAATTGGAAAACCTCTAGCAACACTAACAAAGAAAAAAGAGAGAAGACACAAATTACAGACATCAGGAATGAAACAGAAAATGTCACTACCAACCCCACAGACTTCAAAAGAATAGCAAAGGAATACTATGAAAAATTCTACTCGTGTAAATTAAACAAGTTACATGAAATGGACTGATTCTCAAAAAACACTACCACAACTCACCCGATATAAAATAGATAATTTGAATAACCCTGAAACTATTTAGAAAATTAAATTTGTAAAGTAACAACCCCCAAAACCAGAACCTCCATGCCCATTTGGTTTCACTGGAGAATTCTACCAAATGGTTAAAGAGAATTAACCCCCTTTCTTAACAGTCTCTCCAAAAAGCAGAAGTGGAAAGAACACATCTCCATTTATTTTATGAAGCCCTTAATACCCTGAAACAATTTCAGGCAAAGACAATACAAGAAAATTATAAATTAATATGCTTCATGATTATAGATGTAAAAATCGTTATCAAAGTATTAGCAAATAGAATTCAGCAATATATTAAAAAAATAATTGACACCATGACCAAGAGGGATTTATTCCAGAGATGCAAGGTTAGTTTGTTATTCAAAAATCAATCAATGTTATTTATCATATCAAAAGGCTAAAGAAGAGAAATCACATGATTATGTCAATTAATACAGATAAAGCACTTGACAAAAGTCAGCACATATTTATGATAAAATCTCTTTAAAAAACTAGGAATGGGGGTGGGGGGACTTTCTCAACTTGATAAAGTACATCTACAAATACCCTTCAGCTAGCTAACAATACACTTACTTGTCAAAGAATGAATGCTGTCCTATGTAGATCACGAACAAGGCAAGGATGTCCACTCTCAGCACTGCTAGTCCATATAGCACTAGAGGTTTTAGGCAGGACAATTAGGCAAGAAAGTAAATAAAAGGCGTACAAGATGGAAAGGAAGAAATAAAACTGTTTTTGTTTGCAGATAACATGATTTGTCTATGTAGGAAATCCTGATAAGTCAAAAACAAAACAAAAAACCAAAAAACTCCTACATCTAATACGTGAGTCAGCAAGATTGCAGAATGTAAGATCAGCATTAAAAAAAATAGCAATATGCATGTGGAAACTACGATTACAAAACATGAAACCACTTACAAGCACTCAGAAACATGAAATACCTAAGTGTAACAAAGATTTAACAAAAAATGTATAGGACTTTTATGCTGAAAACTACAAAATGCTAATAAAACAAATAAAAGGAGATCTAAATAGAGAGAGACACTGTGTCCAGGGTTTGGAAGATGAGTCAATATAGTAAAGATGTCAATCCTCCCAACTTGATGTACAAATTTGATAAAATTCCCATCAAAATGCGAGAAAGACTTTTGGTAGATATAGACAAAATTATTCTAAAATTTATATGGCAAGGCAAAAGAACTAGAATGGCCAAAAGAATTTTGAGATATAAAAATAAATGGGAGAAATCGCTCTTCCTGATTTCAAAACTTATTATATAGCTACAGTGATTAAGATTGCGTGATACTGACAAAGGGACAGACACATAGGTAATTGGAACAAAATTGAGAATCGAGAAATTGACCCACACATGTATGGCCAACTGATTTTTGACAGAGGTGCAAAAGTAATCCAACAAAGGAAGGACAGTCTTCATAACAAACAGTACTGCAGCAATTGCATACCCGTAAGCGAAAAAAAAAAAAAAAAAAAGAATCTCAACCTAAACCTCAAACTTTGTACCAAAGTTAACTCAGAGTGGATTGTAGACATAAATGTAACTATAAAACTTTCTGAAGATAACATAAGAGAAAATTTGCAGACCCTAGAACTTAGTGAAGACTCTTAGACATGACACCAGAGCATTATCCATAATATATATATATATAGGACTTCATCCCAAAAAAAGTTTTAAATGTTCTGCTAAGGACCTGGTTAAGAGGATGAAAAGACAAGCTAATAAATGGGAGAAAATATTTGCAAACCTCATATCTGACAAAGCACTCATATCTAGGACACATAAAGAATTCTCAAAACTCAACCCTGAGAAAACAAACAGTCCAATGGGCCAAAGACATGCACAGAACATTTTTTGGAAAAGGACATACAGATGGCAAATAAGTACATGAGAAGATGTTCAGTATCACTAGCCACTAGGGAAATGCAAATTAAGATCACTTTGAGGTATTACCATATACCTTTTAAAACAGTTCAAGCAAAATGGCTGGCCACATAGAAGAACTAGATCACTCATACATTGTTGGCAGGCATGTGAAATGGTACAGCCGCTCTGGGAAACAGTTTGGCAGTTTCTCAAAAAACCAAGCATGCAGTTACCATACAAACCAGCAATTGCAGTCTTGGTCATTTATCCTAGAGAAATGAAAACTTACGGTCACACTAAAACTCGTAGTTGGATATTCATAGCAGCTTTATTCATAATCGCCCAAAACTGGAATCAGCCCAGATGTCCTTCAGTGGACATTGTTTAGAATTGTCAGTGCATGGTGATAATAAAGAGCAGACCAACTTTAGTTGGTTCTATTATTATTTTTTTTAATTCTCTGCACACAATGCACCTCTTTATTTTCCGCACCTGGGGTGGACTGCTCTCACTGCCCGTCCCTTGGTAAACCACTGCTGAGAGGTAACAGTGGTACCATCAAAGGCTGCAGTGACACCGCTGTCCCTCCACTAAAGCATGGGCCGGGCTCCCCGCCAGCCCCAGAGAAACTGACTTTAGAAATAGCAGTAAATAGAGGCTATTTCTGAACTCCATCTTCATAACTCTGCTTCCCTCTCATAACGAGGAGTCTTAGCCCTCCTGCCCCTTAGTCAGGGTCCCTAGTCATTGCCATTTCTTGCCACAGTGTACAATAGAAAAAGGCTCCAAAACACCTTGGATTGTGGCTACCCTGGCCCTCATACCCAAAGGATAAAGCTGCCATTTTGCTGGTGACAGCCTTCCTCCCGAAGGAGAGGAAATACCACGGTGCTTTTGAGGAAGACTTTGTGCCTTTGATTTTCCGGTTCCAGGCAGCACTTTAACTGTGACCCCACCAGGTGAAAACCTTTGGTTTATTTTGATTTAATCTGGGATCGCCGTGTCCCCTGCCCGACAACATGGGGTTGCCTATAAGCAGAATTGGACATGGATGGAGGAGGGAGGATTAGATAAAAGGCACTCATCCAAGCAGGGAAAGATGTACTATGTTTATTTCTATGAAGTGTCAGTGAGAGAGACCTCTCACCCCTGACTTCATTTAGTAGTGGTCGCTAGCATCTTAACTGAATTGATTACAAATTAGGAAGGCTTGGGCCAGCCCTATAAAATGTCATTATTCATACTGACATTATGAGGTGACTTATGTTAATGATTATTTTTATAGTCTTAATAAGTGGTAATATACCTTGCTACTCATGCTAGTACATGTGCACACATGCATGGGCACACACACACACACACACACACACACATTATACACACATCCTACCCATTGTAGGCTCTTTATAACAAAGTTTAAACCACTGTGGTAAAGGAGATAACCATAGCAGAAGAGTTGGGCAGTGTGGGGAGGGATAGGTACAATCATTTGTTGACTGCTCACCGCGTGCCACATACTCTGCTTGGGGACTTTACATGTCTTAGCTCATTTAGCCCTCAGCAAAGAACCTGTAAGGTAAGTGCTATTGTTATTCCTGTGTTACTGATGAGGAGACCAGGGCTGAGAGAAGTGAAAAGAGATAATCAGATTATGTCACTCTCCTGCTGCTTAAAGATCTACAATGATTCCCACTTCTCCTGAAGATAAAAGTACTCGCTCCTCATCTCAATCTCCAGGCTGTGTTCTGGCAACTTCCCTAGTTTCATCTCAGACAGCCCCCCCCACACACACACACACGTGCACGCGCACACGCACACGCACGCACGCACACACACACACACACGCGCACACACCTTGCAGTAGATGTTCCAGTCACACTGACCTTTTTTCAGTTCCTCTAATGTGCCATATTCTTTTCTGTTCTAGGGCCACTGCAAATAGTATTCTCTCTGCCTGGACTGCTCTCCTCTATGTCTACCTGCTACCCACCATCTACCTCCGACCCATTCTCCAGGTCTTAGCTTAGATGTCACATTCTCAGTTTCTCAGGCGAGCTTCCTGTGACAGCCCCCTTGACTACAGTGTCCCTCAGACTATGTTAGAACCCTTTGGTGTGTCCTTCCATTGCATTCTGCATTTCATCCATATTACTTATCACTTAGTTTTACATGTGTTCAGGGTCTATTTTCTTCATTAGATGAAGATTCCTGTCCACAGGCTGTCCTGTTCTCTGCTCTATCTCTAGCACCTAGTACAGTGGCTGGCACATGATAAATGTTCCATAAGTATTTGTTGAATGAATGTATCTTTAAGCCTTCTATAATTGGTGCATAATCGGTGCTCAATGAATATAATTAAACTATAAATATAGTTGTTATTCTTATTGTCCAAGGGCAAATAGCTAGTCAGGGGCAGAGCCAGGAATTATACCCACGTCTGAATCTAAAGCCCGTGTTCCTTTCAAATTATGGCTCTGCCTGCAGAAATGGGTTCTAGGCCTAGCACTGCCACAAACTGGCTGTATGAATTAGGGTGAGACTCTATATCACTCTGAATCTCAGTTTTCCCATCTGTAAATTGGGGTAGGGATAGGTGAAGTTTAGACTGCTCTGTATGCAATCTAGAGGAAGAGAATAGAAGTCTAGATGGAAGGGGGCTCTAAGTAGTGGATTAACTGACCAGTACAAATCACTATCATCCTTCTGCAAGGCAGTTGAACAGGTATACCGAGAACCCTCAATATGTTTATGCCCCTTAGCCTGGGTAACCCCAGTCAGGCAGTGTGGAGTAGTGGGTGGTGTTAGAGAGCCCTGGGTTCAAATCCCAACATCCCATTTACTGCAACTTACCACCCTGAACTCCCAATTTCCTTCTTTACAGATGGAATAATAGCACCCATCCTTTTAACCTTTTCTAAGGTAAAAGCAATATAATAACTTGAAAAGAAATTTTTGAGCATTGAAAGATAAATTTTGCCTGTCATCCTACCCACCTAACATAATTCTTTCTGTGGTTCTGTGCCATTGAGGGCCACCTCTTGAGGCAGGAGCTACAGGCAATGCTGAAGAAAGGAGAGAGAATGAACACAGAAGCAGGCTGAGGTCAGAGGCCAGAGGCCAGGGTGTGGAGCAAGAGTAACCATGGGATGGGCTGGAGCAGAGGAGAAAGCCAGCTACTGAGGCAGAATAAAGGAGATGCCTAATCTGAGTAACGGATGATGGCTAGACCGAACCTGAGAACCAGAGAGTAGAGAGTGAGTGGGAGGGCAACAGTGTGTGCCCTAGAGGGGCTTCCTTCCAAAGTGTTGTGGCTCCTTCACTTAGGCAGGCTTCAGTGGTCTCAAAGATCCTTGAAACTGTACTCTTGCCAATTCCTTTTGTTTAGTCACATGCATGTGTATTTTGAAACTGCAAAATACACAATATACAATATACAATCAGTGTGTATACCTTTTCATGGAGAATCTTCAACATTTTCCATGTCACAAGTCTTCATAATGATTCCTTTTAGTGGCTGCCAAATATTCCAATTTTGCCCATACACCAGAAAGCATATCCCTGTGTATTAACTTTTTGCTTCCCTGACTTATTTCCTTAGAATAAACTGCTAGGTGTGGGACTACTGAGCCAGAGGGTATGCAATTGGGATTTAACAACCAGAAATAGGTTTTATTTTTTCTAGGAAAAGAAATGAGCTGCAGTTCTTCCCATCTCCTGCCTCTTCTGGAACTGATGAGGGGACCCTATAGAGCTGTGTGGTCCAATATGAGAGCCATTATCCCCATGTGGCTGTTTAAACTTAATTTTAATCAATTGATTAAAATTAAATAAAATTCAAAATTCAGTTCCTCGGTTGCACTAGCCATATTTTGAATGCTCAGGAGCTTCATGTGCCTAGTGGCTACTGTATTAGAAAGCATAGACACAGAAAATTTCCATCATTGTAGAAAATTTATTGGATCGTGCTGCTCTAGAGTTTCTCAGGAGGTCATGGTTGGCATCTTGGGTGGGAGTTATTTGTGATGTGGGACTTTCCTGTGCATTGAGAGGCTGTTTAGCATTTCTGGCCCATATCCACTAAATGCCAGTAGTGCTCTCCCTTGAATCAATCTAACAGCTAAAACCTGCCCCACGTTTGCAAATGCTCCATCAAGGAACAAAATCATCCCCATTCCAAACCCACTGAGCTTTTATCTTAGAAGAAAGAATCTCCTGCCTTTGTGGGGATGGCTTCAGGCTGCCTCTGCCTGAAGAGAGGGAAGCTTAGAAAGATGGCTTAACAAGATAGCTCTGGCTCAGGGCCTAACTCTGTACTCCATTTCTCTAACTCTGTACTCCATTTCCCTTTTCCTGCCGTCTCCTGCTGGTCTGTTTCCTCCTTTGGGGGGATGGCAGGAACAAGACCCTGCAGATGGAAAAGATCAAGACCCGTTTGAAGGCTGAGTTTGAGGCCCTTGAATCAGAGGAGAGGCACCTGAAGGAATACAAGCAGGAGATGGACCTCCTGCTACAGGAGAAGATGGCCCATGTGGAGGAACTCCGACTGATCCACGCTGATATCAATGTGGTATGTGGCTGGCTGCCTGAAGCCTATTTCTGGGCCCTTTGAGGAGGAATAGGCAGTAGTGAGTGCTGTGGACTCTCCTCGAGATGTGGCTGTGGCCAACTTGGGGAAGTAGGCATCAGTCTATGGTGAAATGGAAGAATCCAGGAGTTCTGAGATCCAGCCCTGGCTCTGTCGCTGATCGACTGTATATCACTGGACAAGTTCCTTCTTCTCTCAGGGCCTCATTTTCCTTCTCTGTACCATGAGAGGGATTCAGTCACCTCTGAAGTCTCATTCAGCACTGATGTGCTCTCATTCTGGGAGTCTAGGAGTTGAGAGCTAGCCTTGGGGAAAAGCAGAGCAGGCAGATGCCTTGGGGATCTAACTTAAATTTAGGGCTCCGAAGCTTCCAACTAAGCCAAACAAACCATCTCTGCCAGCCTACCCAACTGGGGCTCCCTCATTACAGTCCCTCTTTTGGAGACCCTTGGAATGTGGGGAATGAACTGCCTGCTGTGGTGATAAGTCCCCCACTTTTAAGAGTTATTAAAGCAGAGTCTGAATGATCACCTGTCTGGGCTGCAGTATTGGTGATTCCTTCACCAGGAGGGAGGTTGGAGGTGCTGACCTGTAAGGCCCTTTCCAACCCTTAGAGCCTATGATAATGAGATTTTTTTTTTTAATCACGTTTGAAGGAGCTAAGTTTCTATTCTTGGGAAACTCATTTCTGTGGCAATATATACTTCCTGATATTGCCAGGCCTAGGGTCTTAAAGGAAATATGAATGCAATTTGGACAGTAGTTACCTGGGATTTTCTGTGTCATAAGATCACAGGGTCTCATGAGGAGTTGGCAGTTCTGCCGCCAGCTAACTAAGGATAGAGAAATAAACAAGGTATTAGTCACAGAGGGGCTGAAAATCTGGGCCAGTGGATCTCCAATTTGAACATGCCTCATGAGTCACCTAGAGGGCCTGTTAAAACACGGATTGTTGGACTTCACCCCAGAATTTCTGCTAGCTTATATCTGGGGTGGTACCTGAGAATTTACATTCCTAATGAGTTCCCAGTTGATGCTGATGCTGCTGATCTGGTAACTGCATTTTGGGAACCACTGATCTAGGAGAAAAGCCACTGGCCTGGGAGGCAGAAGCCCTGAGTCTTTATGTAGACTTTGCTCCTAGGAAGCATTTCTCTGAGGAAGTTACTTCTTCTCTCTGAGTCTCAATTCTCTGATCTGTAAAATGGTGGTGGGGTGCACTACATGAGCTCTAAGGGCCATTCCAGCTCTAAGATGCTACATTTGAATAATAACTACCACTAATTGAGCCTTTACTCTGTGTTAGCCCCTGTACTGAGCGCTTATATGAATTCAATCGTTGAATCTTCACCAAGATTATATGAGGTAGGTATGATTGTTATCACCATTATACAGATGAAAAGACTGAGGCTTGACAAGAGTCACATAGAATACATAGTGGGTTGAGGACTTGATCATAGATTGGTTTGGCTCTGGAGCCTGTGCTATTATCCACTCAGCTGTACAGCCTCGCTGAGAATCTTGGAGTCTTTTCTCTGTGCTTACCTCACTCTGTGTTCCAGATGGAAAACACCATCAAACAGTCTGAGAATGACCTAAACAAGCTGCTAGAGTCTACCCGGCGGCTACATGATGAGTATAAGCCGCTGAAGGAACATGTGGATGCCCTGCGCATGACTCTGGGCCTGCAGAGGCTCCCTGACCTATGTGAAGAGGAGGAGAAGCTCTCCTTGGAGTAAGCTGCCTGCCTCCTGTCCCTGCAACATACACCACACACACGCACACACACTCGCACACGCGCGCGCGCGCGCGCGCGCGCACACACACACACACACACACACGTATATATACACACATAAAGCCTGGTCTGAAAGTCAGGGTACCCAGTCCTAGCCCCAGGCCTGTCAGTGGCTGACTCATTGCATGACCTTGGGTAAGTCTCTGTGTTGGGTTGTTAGATGATTAGACTAGAATTACTAGATGGCTTTTAAAGTTCCTTGTGCAGTTTTGACAATACAAGACTATGTCTATGACTCTTTGTGTGTGTATACGTCTGTGACTCTTAAGAGGTCACTTCCCAAGTCAAGGTCTAGAAGGGGTGTCCAGAAACCTTGAAAACACAGAAGGGTGAGCTTTCATGGCCTCCAGGGGCTAGCCTGGAACTTTATCTTAAGACCCAGAGTTAAGAACTAGGCTTACTTTACAGAGACACAGAGCTCAGTTCAGTAGAAGGAATAGAAGGGAACATACTTCCTTAAGGTAGAGCAGGCTGCCTGTGGAAGTGGTGAGCTTCTTATTCCTAGAGGTATGCCAGCAGAGGCCTGAGGACACTTAATAGGAATACTGCAAAGGAACATGGGATGGAGGGTAGATAAATGCCTCTTGAGGACTTGGCTAGCCTTGGGATTTTTTTTATTTTTCTGGGCCTGTCAGAGCCAAGGAGCAGGAGGAGTACCCTTCCCAACACACAGTGGGCCTGGTACCCAGGGAGAAGAGCCTTGTGCTGGAGAGGGTGCAGGAACTTCCTACAGTGAGCCACAGCCCAACCCCCTTCCTTCTGTACCATGGAGTCCTTAAGAGGGGCAAGGTTCTCCTTGCTTTCAGGATGATCCAGCTAATGTCTCTCATCTCCAAAGTTACTTTGAGAAGCAGAAAGCAGAGTGGCAGACGGAGCCTCAGGAGCCCCCGATCCCTGAATCCTTGGCCGCCGCAGCCGCCGCCGCCCAACAACTCCAAGTGGCTAGGAAGCAGGACACTCGGCAGACAGCCACCTTCAGGCAGCAGCCCCCACCTATGAAGGTGAGTGAGCTGGGTATGGACTGTGGAGGAAGCAAGATATCCTCAAGCAGCCCCATGGGAGGTTGGGTCTGGGGCTTTGGCCTTACTTATTTGGGGTCTTCCTAAAACAGCCTTCGCTTGGGACACAGAGGAAGGGGTGGTGTGTATGTGTGCTGTAGTAGAGCCACTGGTCTTTTTGCCTCATATTCCCAGAGGGGTTAGAATGCAGGGAGACTGGCAGGCTCTGCTAAAGTATAATTTTCAGAAAGTTAGAAACGTGACTCAGACAAATATATAGTGAACGTGTGTCATTAATGAGGGAGCCAGCAGCATTACAAAGCTGGTTCCAGAAGCATTAGAGGAACAGATAATTATATAGTCAGGAAAGGAAAGGAATGCCGAAATAAGTTTGCAGTGTTAAATCCAGAACTGGTTAATGTCCTGCAGGAAAATAAAACTGTAATCTTTGTGATTACCTTTTCTTTGGAACAAAAATTACTTGCATCTCTACTGGGCAAAAACCATTTGTGCCTTATCAACATTAAGTCACAGCATCTGGGCCCTGATCAATAGTAAATAGTCAAATAGTATATTATTTAATGGAAAAGTATTTATAGTCAGTGGAACAGAATAGAGAGCCCAGAAATAAACCCATTCACCTACGTTCAATTAATCTTTGACAAAGGAGGCAAGAATATACAATGGAGACAAGACAGTCTCTTCAGCAAGTGGTATTGGGAAAGCTGGACAGCTGCATGTAAATCAATGAAGTTAGAACACTCCCTCACACCATACCCAAAAGTAAGCTCAAAATGGCTTAAAGACTTAAACGTAAGACATGATACCATACAACTCCTAGAAGAGAACACAGGCAAAACATTCTCTGACATAAATTGTACCAGTGTTTTCTTAGGTCAGTCTCCCAAGGCAATAGAAATAAAAGCAAAAGTAAGCAAATGGGACCTATTCAAACTTATAAGCTTTTGCACCGCAAAGGAAACCATAAACAAAAATGAAAAGCCAACCTATGGAATGGGAGGAAATATTTGCAAATGATGCGACCAACAAGGTCTTAATTCCCAAAATATAAACACAGCTTATACAGCTCAATAACACAAAAACAAACAATCCCATCAAAGAATGGGCAGAGGACCTCAATAGACATTTCTCCAAAGAAGACATACAGATGGCCAATAGGCACATGAACAGATGCTCAGCATCACTAATTGTTGGAGAAATGCAAATCAAAACTACAATGAGGTATCACCTCACACCGGTCAGAATGACCATCATTAAAAATTCTACAAATAACAAATGCTGGAGAGGGTGTGGAGAAAAGGGAACCCTCCTACACTGTTGGCAGGAACGTAAATTGGTGCAGCCACTATGGAGAACAGTATGGAAGTTCCTTAAAAGACTAAAATTTGAGTTACCAGATGATCCTGCAATCCCACTCCTAGGCATATATCCAGGGAAAACTCTAATTCAAAAAGAGTCATGTACCCCAATGTTCATAGCAGTACTATTTACAGTAGCCAAGACATGGAAGCAACCTAAATGTCCATTGACAGATGAATGGATAAAGATGATGTGGTACATATATACAGTGGAATACTACTCAGCCATAAAAAAGAATGAAATAATGCCATTTGCAGCAACATGGGTGGACCTAGAGATTATCATATTAAGTGAAGTAAGTCAGACCGAGAAAGACAAATACCATATGATATCATTTATATGTGAAATATAAAATATGATACAAATGAACTTATTTACAAAACAGAAACAGACTCACAGACATAGAAAACAAACTTATGGTTACCAAAGGGGAAAGGGGGTGGGACAGGGGTAAATTAGGCTTTTGGGATTGGCAGATACAGACTACTGTGTATAAAATAGATAAACAACAAGGTCCTACTGTATAGCACAGGGAACT
>NW_021147505.1:0-892 GCF_002837175.3 Physeter macrocephalus
GATGCAGGGGACACGGGTTCGTGGCCCGGTCCGGGAGGATCCCACACGCCGCGGAGCGGCTGGGCCCGTGAGCCATGGCCGCTGAGCCTGTGCGTCCGGAGCCTGTGCTCTGCAACGGGGGAGACCACAACAGTGAGAGGCCCACGTACCACAAAAAAAAAAAAAGCTGGGTAAATAGAAGGTTTGGCAAGTACTGCCAGGACACCCGTGTTCATCGTGCATACTAATAAAGGCCAGAATCTCCTCATTTATCTCTGGTGGGAAGTTCTGATGGTTTCACAGGATCAAACTCAAATCATATTCAAACTAGGGGATTTCCCTGAGCATAAAAGGAAGTATCCATCCCTAGCAGGAGTCGCTGCAGAGGAATAAAGACACAGACGTTGAGAACGGACTTGAGGACACGGGGAGGGGGAAGGGTAAGTTGGGATGAAGTGAGAGAATGGCATGGACATATATACACTAGCAAAGGTGAAATAGATAAAAAACCCCAAAAAACTAAGTCAGTCACGCCAACGGAGACATTGTATGCGCTTACAGTTCAAGAAATCCACCAGAGAATCCTTTATTCTGTATGCAATGAATGGTCCATTCGAAAAGAAAAATACTTTCTAAAATGTTGTTTTTCCATTTATTGTTCAGAACATTTTTATACCTCTGCATTTCTTACTATTCAAAGCCAAGTCACGTGAGTTAGACGTAGGAGCTGATTGATTTAAAGTTGGGTCATATGATTTAACAACCAGTGGCAGTTGATTGATTTAAATTCCGGGCATATGACATGAGGATGGGGTGCTAAAAACGGCTTTTTCATCTCTGGCTCAGAATATCATATTTACCTTGGTTTTTCTTATGATTTAGAAAACTTGAGCTGTCTCTCCTTGGAATCATC
>NW_021147505.1:3131-5296 GCF_002837175.3 Physeter macrocephalus
TTGCCATTAGAGCAGACAACCTCCAGAGGGCGCGGAAGCACCGGCAGAGCCCACCTGCCACTTCCAGTTTGGCACTCCAGGGTCAGATTTGGGTTTGCTGTAACCCCAAGGAGGTGAGCAGAGAGGAGGAGTTGATTACCGGTCTCCTCTGACTCTCTGGCCCAAATTGCCTGGCTTCACAGAGGGACAGAGTTTTGCTTTCAGCAACTGATGGGGCACTTCCAGGCTGGTCGGGTTGCCCAGTGGCCCGACAGCCTGACAGGCTGTCTGCAGTGGGACCGCCCTTTGTTTCTCCAGAATCTGTACATCAGGATGTGCATGGTTTCAGGGGCCCATTCACCGCCACCCCCACCCCAAGGGGGATGGCACCTTCCCTGACTGTACCCTATGATCACCAGGTACTTGAAATGAATGCAAGTTTTTTGACTTCAAGGAAAAGCTCACATAACTGCTTCTGCCTCATCATGTGTGGGATTTACTATAATGGAAGGACATTATAAAGAACAGGTAGAAAACTCACCTGTTGGTCTCCATGTAGGAGTTTATTTTGCATGAATCCCTCCTACATGAGTACATAGCAGAGGTTTATTTTTGTTCCCTTGTGTGTACTTGTGGCAGAGGATGTAGGTATGGCGATTTGAAGCCCTGAAAGAAATATTCTCAGAATTCTCAAGGCTTCTCTTGATTGGAACCGAAAGAGACCTGGAAAAGGAGGGAAAAAAAAGGAGGAGGGAGAACGAATGGCTGTTTCTCAGTAAATTCACCTTCCTGGTTGATTGTTCTGTCTTCTCCTTTCTTTTAACTTCTATGTATGTCTAATGGAATAATGCAGAAAGGCTGATTTTTATGCTTTAAAAGATTCCTGGTTGACTGTTCTGTCTTCTCCTTTCTTTTAACTTCTATGTATGTCTAATGGAATAATGTAGAAAGTCTGATTTTTATGCTTTAAAAGATTTTACATCACAAAGAAACAAGAAGTGGCTAACAGAACTTATTCAAATCAATTTTACATGGAGACTTTGATATTAAATTTGTATACTATTAAATTTTTATACTAAAATGGGTTAATCCAAATTTTCTCTTTCTTTTTGAGTGAATATTTGTAACATTTTTGTAGATAATAATTTACCCTAGATATACAAAATTTGGGAATGGGTATCATTTTTCACCACTTAAATGATTTCTTTTAAATAAATAGATTGTACACTTTAAATGCCAATGTTGTGTCTTACATGTTGTTTTTTAATTCCTTGATTTTCAAAACTTGTGTTTATTTAATTGATTCCTATCTAATAATCTGTGTCTTCCGTTTATTGTTTCTTACTTTATATTTTATTGATCTATAGTTAATTTACATTATTATAGTAGTTTCAGAGGTACAACATAGTGATTCATAAATGTTTAGGTTCTTCTTCATTTATATTTATTATAAAAGAGTGGCTATATTCCCCATGCTATACAGTACATCACTGTAGATTATTGATTTTTTTTTGTATGTGTGTTTTTTTTTTTAACACCTTTATTGGGGTATAACTGTTTTACAATAGTGTGTTAGTTTCTCCTTTACAACAAAGTGAATCAGTTATACATATACATATGTTCCCATATCTCTTCCCTCTTGTGTCTCCCTCCCTCCCACCCTCCCTATCCCACCCCTCTCATGGTCACAAAGCACAGAGGTGATCTCCCTGTGCTATGCGGCAGCTTCCCACTAGCTAACTAATTTACATTTGGTAGTGCATATATGTCCCTGCCACTCTCTCACTTCGTCACAGCTTACCCTTCCCCCTCCCCACGTCCTCAAGTCCATGCTCTAGTAGGTCTGTGTTTTATTCCCATCCTACCACTAATCTCTTCATGACATTTTTTTTCTTAGATTCCATATATATGTGTTAGCATACGGTATTTGTTTTCCTCCTTCTGACTTACTTCACTGTGTATGACAGACTCCAGATCTATCCACCTCATTACAAATAACTCAGTTTCATTTCTTTTTATGGCTGAGTAATATTCCATTGTATATATGTGCCACATCTTCTTTATCCATTCATCTGTTGATGGACACTTAGGTTGCTTCCATGCCCTGGCTATCGTAAATAGAGCTGCAATGAACATCGTGGTACATGACTCTTTTTGAATTATGGTTTTCTCAGGGTATATGCCCA
>NW_021147505.1:5821-6555 GCF_002837175.3 Physeter macrocephalus
ACCTTTGTAGTATAGTCTGAAGTCAGGGAGCCTGATTCCTCCAGCTTCGTTCTTCTTTCTCAAGACTGCTTTGGCTATTCGGGGTCTTTTGTGTTTCCATACAAATTGTGAAATTTTGTTTTCTAGTTCTGTAAAAAATACCAGTGGTAGTTTGATAGGTATTGCATTGAATCTGTAGATTGCTTCGGGCAGTAGAGTCATTTTCACAATGTTGATTCTTCCAATCCAAAAACATGGTATATTTCTCCACCTATTTGTATCATCTTTAATTTCTTTCATCAGTGTCTTATAGTTTTCTGCATACAAGTCTTTTGTCTCCTTAGGTAGGTTTATTCCTAGATATTTTATTATTTTTGTTGCAATGGTAAATGGGAGTGTTTTCTTAATTTCACTCTCAGATTTTTCATCATTAGTGTATAAGAATGCCAGAGATTTCTGTGCATTAATTTTGTATCCTGCTACTTTACCAAATTCATTGATTAGCTCTAGTAGTTTCCTGGTAGCCTCCTTAGGATTCTCTATGTATAGTATCATGTCATCTGCAAACAGTGACAGCTTTACTTCTTCTTTTCCTATTTGGATTCCTTTTATTTCTTTTTCTTCTCTGATTGCTGTGGCTAGAACTTCCAAAACTATGTTGAATAAGAGTGGTGAGAGTGGGCAACCTTGTCTTGTTCCTGATCTTAGTGGAAATGCTTTCAGTTTTTCACCATTGAGAACAATGCTGGCTGTAG
>NW_021147505.1:7784-8437 GCF_002837175.3 Physeter macrocephalus
GTTCTTGTAGGTGTTTTCCTTCTCTTGTGTTTCTTGCCTAGAGAAGTTCCTTTAGCATTTGTTGTAAAGCTGGTTTGGTGGTGCTGTACTCTCTCAGCTTTTGCTTGTCTGTAAAGGTTTTAATTTCTCCATCAAATCTGAATGAGATCCTTGCTGGGTAGAGTAATCTTGGTTGTAGGTTTTTTTCCTTCATCACTTTAAATATGTCCTGCCACTCCCTTCTGGCTTGGAGAGTTTCTGATGAAAGATCAGATGTTAACCATATGGGGATTCCTTTGTGTGTTATTTGTTGTTTTTCCCTTGCTGCTTTTAATATGTTTTCTTTGTATTTAATTTTTGACAGTTTGATTATTATGTGTCTTGGCGTGTTTATCCTTGGGTTTATCCTGTATGGGACTCTCTGTGCTTCCTGGACTTGATTGACTATTTCCTTTCCTATATTAGGGAAGTTTTCAACTATAATCTCTTCAAATATTTTCTCAGTCCCTTTCTTTTTCTCTTCTTCTTCTGGGACCCCTATAATTCGAATGTTGGTGCATTTAATGTTGTCCCAGAGGTCTCTGAGACTGTCCTCAGTTCTTTTCATTCTTTTTTCTTTATTCTGCTCTGCAGTAGTTATTTCCACTATTGTATCTTCCAGGTCACTTATCCGT
>NW_021147505.1:9616-10112 GCF_002837175.3 Physeter macrocephalus
CTACAGATGCAGGGCACTTCAAGTTGATTGCGGAGCTTTAATCCGCTGCTTCTAAGGCTGCTGGGAAAAACCTCCCCCTCTCCTCTTTGTTCGCACAGCTCCTGGGGTTCAGCTTTGGACTTGGCCCCGCCTCTGCGTGTAGGTCGTCCGAGGGTGTCTGCCCTTCGCTCAGACAGGACGGGGTTAAAGGAGCAGCTGATTCGGGGGCTCTGGCACAGGCCGGGGGGAGGGAGGGGCACGGATGAGGGGCGAGCCTGTGGTGGCAGGGGCCAGCGTGACGCTGCACCGGCCCGAGGCGCGCCACGCGTTCTCCCGGGGAAGCTCTTCCTGGATCCCGGGACACCGGCAGCGGCGGGCCGCACGAGCTCCCGGGAGGGGCGGTGTGGAGAGCGACCTGCGCTCGCACACAGGCCTCTTGGTGGCGGCAGCAGCAACCCTAGCGTCCCACGCCCGCCTCTGCTGTCCGCGCCGACAGCCGCGGCTCGCGCCCGCCTCT
>NW_021147505.1:10890-12233 GCF_002837175.3 Physeter macrocephalus
GAAGGGGCTTCTAGTGTGTGGGAACCTTTCCTCCTTCACGGCTCCCTCCCACTGGTGCAGGTCCCGTCCCTATTCTTTGTCTCTGTTTATTCTTTTTTCTTTTGCCTACCCAGGTACGTGAGGGGTTTCTTGCCTTTTGTGAGGTCTGAGGTCTTCTGCCAGCGTTTGGTGGGTGTTCTATAGAAGTTCCATGTGTAGCTGTATTTCTGATGTATCTGTGAGGAGGAAGGTGATCTCCGCGTCTTACTCTTCCGCCATCTTGCCTGCTTCTCCTAGATTATTGATTTTAAACATAGTGATTATACCTCAAAATTTCCTACAACTATTTTGCTCCTCCACCCTATCTCTCCCTGTTGGTAACCACTAGTCTGTTCTTTAATCTGTGAGTCTGTTTTTTTGTTTTTGTTGTTGTTGCATTCAATTTTTTAGATGCCATGTGTAAGTGATAACCTACCATGTTTGTTTTCTCTGTGGCTTATTTTACAAGACATAATACCCTCCAAGTCCATCCATGTTCTTGCAAATGGCAAAATTTCATTTTTTGCTGAAGTCATCATAAAATTTTTTTTTATCCCCTAACCTATTGATGAACTCCTAGTTTGACTCTATATCTTGGCTATGGCAAATAACACTGTTATGAATATTGGTGTACAGTTATTTTTTTGAAATAGTGTTTTTGTTTTCTCCTGATATACCCAAAAGTGAAATTGCTGGATATTATGGTAGTTCTATTTTTAGTTTTTTGTGGAACCTCCATTCTGCTTTCCACAGTAGCTGCACTACTTCACCTTCACATCAAGAGTGTACAAGTGTTTCCCTTTCTCCACATCCTCACTAACATTTGTTATTTGTGATCTTTTTGATGACAGCCATTCTGACAAGACTGAGGTGATATATCTCATCATTTTGATTTGCATTTTACTGCCAATTAGCTATGTTTAGCATCTTTGTGAGTTCTGGCTGTCTATCTGTATTTATTCCTTGGAAACATGTCTATTTAGATCTTCTCATTTTTAAAAAAAAGATTTGGGGTGTTTTTTTGATATTGAGTTGTATGTGCTGTTTCTGTAATTTAGATATGAACCCTTGCTTGGTCATCTTTTCGCTGTTAACGTCTTATCATGTGCAAATATTGTCACTAACAAGAGTGAGGTGATATATCTCATAGTTTTGATTTGCATTTTACTGCCGATTAGCTATGTTTAGCATCATTGTGAGTTCTGGCTGTCTATCTATTTTTTCCTTGGAAAAATGTCTATTTAGGTCTCATTTTTTTTTTTTTTTGTGGTATGTGGGCCTCCCTCTGCTGCGGCCTCTCCCGTTGCGGGGCACAGGCTCCGGAC
>NW_021147505.1:12460-13636 GCF_002837175.3 Physeter macrocephalus
ATGCAGGGGACACGGGTTCGTGCCCCGGTCCGGGAAGATCCTGCGTGCCGCGGAGCGGCTGGGCCCCTGGGCCATGGCTGCTGAGCCTGCGCGTCCGGAGCCTGTGCTCCACAGTGGGAGAGGCCGCAGCAGTGGGAGGCCCGCGTACCGCAAAAAAAAAAAAAAAAAAAAAAAAAGACTTTGGGTGTGTTTTTGATATTGAGTTGTATATGCTGTTTCTGTAGTTTAGATATGAACCCTTGCTTGGTCATCTTTTTGGTGTTAACGTCTTATCATTTGCAAATATTGTCACTACTTCAACAGGTTGTCTTTTCATTTTGTCTTTGGTCTCCTTTGCTGTGCAAAATCTTTTAAGTTTAGTGAAGTCCCATTTGTTTATTTTTGCTTTTGTTTCATTTGCCTTAGTAGACTGAACCTAAAACTGTTGCTATCATTTATGTTGAAGAATGTTCTATATTTTCCTCTAGGGGTTTTGTGGTATCTGATCCTACATTTAGGTCTTTATTCAGTTTTGCATTTATTTTATATATAGTGTGTTAAAATAATCTAATTTTATTCTTTTCCATGTAGCTGACCAGTTTTCCCAGTACCACTTATTGAAGAGACAGTTTTTTCTCCATATTGCCTGCTTTGTCATAAATCAATTAAATATAAGTATGTAGGCTTATTTCTGGGACATCTATTCTATTCCAGTGATCTTTGTGTCTGTTCTTGCTCTGGTAAGATTCTCTTTGATTACTGTCGCTTTGCAGTATAATCTGAAGTCAAGGTGCATGATGCCTCCAGCTCTGTTCTTTCTCAAGATTGTTTGGCTCTTTGTGTTTCTATACAAATTTTAAAATTACTTTTTCAAGTTCTGTGAAAATGCTTTGGTATTCTGATAGGGATTGCATTAAATCTGTAGGTTGTCTTTGGTAGTATGGTTATTTTAACAGTATTAATTCTTCCAGTCCAAGCACATGCTATATTTTTCTATCTTTTTGTGTTGCCTTCAACTTCTTTCACCAATGGCTGATAGATTTTTGAGTACATGTCTTTTACTGCTTAGGTGTGGGTCTTTGTGTTTATATAGAAGTTTTAAAATTACTTTTTCAAGTTCTGTGAAAATGCTTTGGTATTCTGATAGAGATTGCATTAAATCTGTAGATTGTCTTTGGTAGTATGGTTATTTTAACA
>NW_021147507.1:0-277 GCF_002837175.3 Physeter macrocephalus
GTAGCTTGAGGGGAAGGACTTCCTTGTGTCTGGAAAACACAGATCAAAGCCAGAAACAAAAAAACAAAAACATTGTAACCATATTCACCAGTTCACTCAGTAACCAATCCTTTTGTTAACTTTTTATGAAGCCATCCGATTCTCCATTAAGATTTTTCATTTCTTACCCAGTTTGGCATTATGATATGAAATTTAACAGAGACCTGTGCTTGCCAAAATGTCCTTCACATAGATCTTCTTGAAGATGGAGCACTTTTGCAAAGTGTTAGAGCACAAC
>NW_021147507.1:5161-6078 GCF_002837175.3 Physeter macrocephalus
TTCTCCCTAAGTCAGGCTCTGACGCTGTCCCTACCCGAAGCCCTGACACAGGTCTTAAATTAGGCCCTGATTCTCTAAGTAACTAAGGTCTTGACCCCAAACCTAGGTCATTACCTGACACTAGCTCTAGACCTTAACCTAAACATGTCTTTACCTAATGTCAAGTTTAACTAAAGAGATTCTTTCCGACGAAATTCTCTCATCTTGTGCATATATAGTTTTCTTAAAAAGTAATGTGTAAACTCTTACTAACTTTAAACACAATGTACTCAACTGCTGTGGAGTATTCTTTCATAGCAGCATGCATGGTTCACTTCTGCATTCGCGTGTGTTGGCCTTCAGGGTGCTTGCAGGAATGGCTCCTCTTATGCTAACTAAATCCCTGATGCTGCTACTATGTCATGCCCTGAGAGGCTTCCCTGCTAAGGGCCTGACGCTAGGCCTCATTCAGGCCCTGTCACTCTCCCTAAGTCAGGCTCTGAGGCTGGCCCTAACTGAAGCCCTGACACTGGTTCTGAATAAGGCCCTTTCTCTTCCCAAGGTCCTGACACTGTCCCTAAGTAAGCCCTGACACTGTCCCTAAGTGAGGCCCTGAGGCTGTCCCTAACAGAGGCCCTGATAATGTCCTTAACAAATCCCCTGAGGCTGATCCTACTGAGGCCCTGATGCTGCTCCTACGTCATGCCCTGACACTGTCCCTAGCCCTGGCTCTGACGCTAGGCCTCACTCAGGCCCTGTCACTCTCCCTTAGTTAGGCTCTGGCGCTGTTCTTACCTGAAGTCTTAACACTGCTCATAAATAAGGCCCTGATATTCTCCGTAACTAAGGTCTTGACACTGTCCCTAGGTCATTAGATGACACTATCCCTAGACCTTAAACTAACCCTGTCTTTAGCTAATGTCGAGCCTCTTATGCTA
>NW_021147507.1:7414-8155 GCF_002837175.3 Physeter macrocephalus
ACTGAAACTGTCCCTAAATAAGGCCGTGACTACTCCTACCTCAGGCACTGACACTATCCCCAATTCAGTCCTTGACACTAATCTTGACTCAGGCCATGACACTGGCCCTAACTCAGGCCCTGACACTTCTCTTAACTCAAGGACTGAAACACATCCTAACTAAGGCTCTGACATTAATCCCAACTCACGCGCTGACACTGTCCCTAACTAAAGCCCTGACACTTCCCGTAACAAAAGCAATGAAAGTGTCCCTAGCTAAGGCCCTGCCACTACTCCCAACTCAGGAACTGACACTCTCTGTAACTAAAGCCCTGACACTACTCCTAGCTCAGGCACTGACAGTGTCCCTAAATAAGGCCCCGTTACGACTCCTAACTCAGGCTCTGACACAGCTCCCAACTCAGGCACTGACACTGTCTCTAAGTGAGGCCCTGACCCTACTCCGAACCCAGGCACTGACACCGTTCCTAACTGAGGCCCTGACAGTATTCCTAACTCAGGCACTGACACTGATCCTAACTAAGACTCTCACACAACTCTTAACTCAGGCCCTAACCTACGTCTAATTCAGGCACTGAAACTGTCCCTGACTAACACCGTGACTACTCCTAACTCAGGCCCTCACACGGTCCCTAACTAAGGCACTGACACTACTCCTAACTCAGGCACTGACACTCTCTCTAACTAAGGCCTTGATACTACTCTTAACTCACGCCATGACACTGGCCCTAACTCAGGCCC
>NW_021147507.1:9789-10153 GCF_002837175.3 Physeter macrocephalus
AATTCAGTCCTTGACACTAATCTTGACTCAGGCCATGACACTGGCCCTAACTCAGGCCCTGACACTTCTCTTAACTCAAGGACTGAAACACATCCTAACTAAGGCTCTGACATTATTCCCAACTCACGCACTGACACTGTCCCTAACTAAAGCCCTGACACTTCGCCTAACAAAAGCAATGAAAGTGTCCCTAGCTAAGGCCCTGCCACTACTCCCAGCTCAGGAACTGACACTCTCTGTAACTAAAGCCCTGACACTACGCCTAGCTCAGGCACTGACAGTGTCCCTAAATAAGGCCCCGTGACGACTCCTAACTCAGGCTCTGACACAGCTCCCAACTCAGGCACTGACACTGTCTCTAAGT
>NW_021147507.1:11233-13615 GCF_002837175.3 Physeter macrocephalus
AGGCACTGACAGTGTCCCTAAATAAGGCCCTGCGACGATTCCTAACTCAGGCCTTGACACAGCTCCCAACTCAGGCACTGACACTGTCTCTAAGTAAGGCCCTGACCCTACTCCAAACCCAGGCACTGACACCGTTCCTAACTAAGGCCCTGACAGTATTCCTAACTCAGGCACTGACACTGACCCTAACTTGGACCCTCACACTACTCCTAACTCAGGCCCTAACACTACATCTAATTCAGGCACTGAAACTGTCCCTGACTAACGCCGTTACTACTGCTAACGCAGGCCCTCACACCGTCCCTAAGTGAGGCCCTGACACTACACCCAACTCAGGAACTGACACACTCTGTAACTAAATTCCGGACACTACTCCTAGCTTAGGCACTGACAGTGTCCCTAAATAAGGCCCTGCGACGATTCCTAACTCAGGCCTTGACACAGCTCCCAACTCAGGCACTGACACTGTCCCTAACTAAAGCCCTGACACTACTCCTAACTCAGGCACTGACTTTCTCCATAACTACGGCCTTGATAATAATCGTAACACAGGCTCTGACAGCCTCCCTAAACAAGGCCCAGAAACTACACCCATCTCAGACCCTCTCCTACTCCCAACTCTGGCCCTAACACTACTTTTAACTCAGGCACTGACAATGTCCCTAACTAAGGCCGTGACACTACTCCTAACTAAGGCACTGACACTCTCCATAATTAAGGCCTTGACAATACTCTTAAAACAGGATCTGACACGATCCATAACTAAGGCCCTGACACTACTCCCAACTCAGGCACTGACACTGTCCCTAACTAAGACCCTCACACTACTCCTAACTCAGGCCCTAACACTATTCCTAACTCAGACACTGACACTGTCGCTAAGTAAGGCCATGAAAATACTCCTATCTCAGGCCCTGACACTGTCCCTAACTAAGGCCCTGACAGTACTCCTAGCTCAGGCACTGACAGTGTCCCTAAATAAGGACCTGAGACGACTCCTAACTCAGGTGGTTTGCAGGACCCCTTTCTGTAATGAGAACATGTGCAATTTTCCTGCATTCTGGTGTTTACTGAAAGCAAGTTTAGGGAACCAGGGTTCACACAGATGTACTTTCAGGTTTCCCTGCTACTTCCTGTGTCATTATATCACTACTGTGATTTCTCTACTGATATATACTCGTGTGTTTGTACCAACCTTTCGGAGGTGTAATAGATACAAAAAAAGCACATATTTGAGGTTTACATTTGATAAGCATTGACATGTGTTCATCTGCCACCTCCGGAATTACAATAGGGGACAGTCCTTCACCCCAAATGCTTCCCCCTCTTTCTCTGAAATTCCTCGTCCCTCCCTTCCCCCTCCAATCCATACCCATGCAAATCATAATCTTCCTGATGTTACTTCGCATTTGTTTTTATCTCTAGAATTTAATGAATGGAAAATGCAGTAGGCACCTTAATGGAGAGAAAGCGAGGAAAGTGGGGACAAGAGTTCCGATGGCACCTTCAACAGTTCCTGATGAGACAGGGGAGAGTCTGGGCCAGGATGTGACCCGGAACTCAGGAATAATGCGTGTGGCGTGAATGTCGACATGGAAATTGTCTGTTGGCCCCATGTTTTCTTCTCTGTGCAACCCAAGAGAATCCAGTGAAACGACGTTTTCTATTACAAAACCCACGAAGAGGGTGCTCTGCAGACACCTCAGCACAGGAGCACGTGCGCAGGCTCCCGGCATCTGCTCTCTGGAGGTATCCTCTGGTCTCTGTCCCTGCCACCAGGGAAGGACTGAGGGCAGCCGTGACGCTGAGGCAGGGCCGGGACAGTAAGGCGTGGGGGGCCTCCGGAGGACGGCCTGGGCGCAAAGATGCCCCCGTGGACGGAAGGACACTTGAAGACCGTCCAACCTTACTTCTCTCTCCATCCCTCAGGGTCAGAGCTGCCTCAGGGCTGACACCGCTCTCAGCATTGCAAACATACTTCCCTAAAATAGATGCCATGCAGAGGTGATCCGCTCTTGACGACTGCTTTTTAGGTGACCTGAAATAACAGAAGAACACTTCAGCGTTGTTATTGATAATACGAACCTGCTTCTGTTGGAAAATATGAAATACTTTTTAGAAAAGGCAACGGTCAGTTTTATGGGTCACCTTGGCTGGGCGCCCTCTCCAGTTATTCAGTCAAACCCTGCTCCAGGCATTACCTGGGAGGTGTTCTGTAGACGTGGTTAAATTCTACCGTCTTTTTACTCTAAGGCAGGAAGATAACCCAGAGAACCTGGATGGGCTGCATGCGATCACAGCAGACCTGAAGAAGATGCAGTTCCACTGTGGGCAGCAGCTTCAGCTACTGCTCGAGATTTCCAGCCCGGCCTCCCTGACGTC
>NW_021147509.1:0-820 GCF_002837175.3 Physeter macrocephalus
CCGCTCATGTTCAATGCATTCTCTATGCGAGAGTCTGAATGGGACGATTCACACACAGCACTACCCCTCCAGGCAACGCATACAAAACATTTACGAGCAAGTTGTCCACCTCATGCACAACCAGGCCAACGCATCAACGACTTCTGCCGCCTTGTTCCAAGCCCTTTCTTGCGTTATAATAACCTATCTTCCGTGCCACTCAAACGGAATACCGCGACCGCCCGTTGCTCACAGGCGCATCCTTGTGCTCGATCGCGCCTCACGTGGACCACAGCAACAACCGGGTCTGCATTCCTTCCTCTCCCCGCTGAAAATGTTGTCGCTGAACTTACTCGCTGAATTGCTCGCAAGAAGAACTAAACGCAGCAACAGCCATGCCGCCTCAGTCTATAGACCCTGACTCCACTAAAACTTCCTCCGCTGCTCTGCACGCGCTACAGGCACCAAATGAGATACGCCACGTGACGCGCTGCATTCCAGTCTCCAGGAGCAGAATAAAAACCCACATCATTGTGGTACGTACTTTCTTGGCGTCGTCACACACCAGTGGCACATCCTATCGTCACCGCCCTTCAGGAGATTTAGCACTAGCTCCTGCATACACGGCCGTCAGGACAACGCTCGGGTAAACGGGCTACATACCTGCACGGTGCGCACGCTCCCCAGCATCAAGCTGCACGTGTAATGTGCGCTTTCCTTTGTCCGTCTCGCTGCTCTCTCCATCTGCAAATGCAGTGTCTGCCAAGGTGAGCCTGCGAATGCGGCTACTCTTGTGAGGTTCCTCGCAGCGCTCCAGTCGTGTTCCGTTTGCGCGTCTCTG
>NW_021147509.1:1896-2930 GCF_002837175.3 Physeter macrocephalus
CTGGGGAGTGGTCATGCGATCACCTCTTTTCGACCTAAAAGAAGCCGTCTAAGAGGGCGCCGTCCACGCACCTTCTCTGTGAGTCTGTGCTAGGAGCCTTCCCTGGAAACTGCTAAGTCCTCTTTCCATGCTTGCGCTCGTCATGACGAGCTCCCCTCCACTTGCCGCATTCTCAGCCCATCTCCCTACGTTGCATAAACATGCGTCTGTCGACTGACTCCTGTCCACCCTTCGTCAACTAATAGACATGCATAGGAGAGCCTCTGTAGAGACTTTGGTTTCGAGCTTCGGGCGTCAGCGTTGAGCTGACAATCTGAATTATTTGCCTCCAGAACTGATTGCCATGACAGTGTTTTCACCCTCGCCCCCTTTCGCCGGTTCGTACACTTTGATTCCGCTGCCTCATCCCTCTACGACGCTGCCTCATACACTTCTGGACGGGCACTCACCTGCCAGGTGATTTGCACCAAGCTTCGTGCCACACAGTACGCTCCAGCAACAAATTCAGGATCACAACATTCCTGGGAACTATTACACTCCCATTCTGACGTCAGCTGACATCAGCCTCGTTGGGTTCAACCTGTGCTCATCCCGTGCATCAATGGCAAATAAGGACCATGCAACACCCCCTCGCATACATGTCTGAACGTAGAGTGGTGTCCGCTCCACAGGGTCCCGAAGCGCAATGTGCCACAGGTGCCGGTCGAGATGAAAACGTCTGCTCTCCATCAAATCCGTGAAGCAGTAGTGAATCGCCGTGAACACCACGGTTCCCCTGATAACGATATTGGGCGCATCTCTACGACAATGAATTTCGATATTCTCGCCTATCTGCGTGCACCTCATCAAAACTGAGTGATGCGGTGCTACGAACCAGCCCCGCAGGGATGGAGGTTCCCGTCAACAGCCACGGTGCATATTGATTTCACGTTAATCTTCACAATGCTCAGCGGTGTCGTTTGTAGGTACAGCGTCTCTGCTCGCGACAAGGCAGCGCGGGAGTGACGTCGATGATGCATGCATTTTGTGGCTGA
>NW_021147509.1:3346-4765 GCF_002837175.3 Physeter macrocephalus
CAGAATGGACTCGGCGTTCTTACTCGCTAATATCCTCGCAGTGAGAACTGGGCGTCGCAACAGTTACATCGCCCCAACTTATAAACTCTGACTCCATTCAACACTTCCGCACTAGCCTGTACGCGCAGCCGGCTTCCAGTGAGGTACCCCTGCTGCCCTGCCGCACTGCGGTCTACACAAACTAGGAAACCGCACCATGATTCGCACGTACCTCCTTGTCATCGTTAGACCAGAGAAGCACATCGCATCTCTCTTTTCGTCTACTAGTTGCAAAACAACTGCTCCTGCATACGTGGCCGGTAAGACGGCGCTTGGGCAAAAGGCTGATATACGAGGAGGGGTCAGAGGCTGTGGGTCCTCGTAGCTGTACGTCTATGTCGGTCTTGCCCTATCCGTGTACCGCTTCATCTCGTCTGTGAAGGACACTGTGCTATGGTGAGTTTTTCAATGATGCTAGGTTCTGACTATTGGCGAAGGCGCTTTAGACGTCTGTCCTGGCCTGTTTGTGTTTCTCTCTGCTTTTTGTGTAGACAACGCTCGCCTTGTCACCGGGCTTTACCAGTAACCATCGACGAGATCGTTCCGCTGGCCGACAATTCCGATCACGTCTCGCACACGGTTAATACTGCCGACGAGAATGCGGAGGTGTTCTGCGCCCCGTCCATGGATGCTGCTGCTATGTTCAGTATCTATTCGCTCCACGACGCAGTACCGTCAGATCTATGTTCTCTTCGTCTCTCCACTCCGGCCCCTCCTCAAAAACAGAAAACCACTTCCCTAGTCTACAGCTGTCTTCGCAACATCTCAGCACGGCAACGAGGCATTGCCTGCAGTTGACGCAGCAGACGATACACGCCAGTACCGCGATTCATGCCCACCGAAGCTGCTGTCAACCAGCTGACAGAACATGGTGATGCGCACGCAGGTGTCAACAGCATCTCCATAAACCCCAGATCGATTCGGAATTCTAATGCTGCTTTTCGTGAAACTTTGATGCTCTCGTTTTAGCTTGGGAATACGCAATGTCTCGCCAGCCTTGATGTAACACAACTCGCAGCCGGTATCCCACGCGGTATACGCTGTTACGCGTTCAGTTATTGATCTATCGTTTATAGAAAAGGGAGCACAGGAATGCCGCCTGAGATTTGTAGCAGACCCTTGACGATACCGCATTACTGCTCTAATTCGATGCGCAGTCACAGATTTCCTCAAACCTACTCATGCTATGTCGTGCCGTGATGAGGCGACAGCTATGTGGGCAAGCCCGAATCGCGAATTCGCCTCTCCTGGCTGAGCACAAAGCGGAACTGATAGAGAGCATGCATTTGAATTGTTACGCTATACGTAGACGCGTCTGAGCCAGAACGCCTCCTAGTCGAGCACTAAGGAAATGGAACCTGACGAGTGGCCATGGGACCG
>NW_021147509.1:12115-13571 GCF_002837175.3 Physeter macrocephalus
CCACTCGCCGCATTCTCAGCCCATCCCCCTACGTTGCGTAAACATGAGTCTGTCGACACACCCCTGCCCACCCTTCGTCAACTAATAGACATCCATATGAGAACCTCTGCAGAGACTTTTGTTTCGAGTGCAGAACGTCCGGGGTGAGCTCACCAGCTGAATTATTCACCTCGAGAACTGATTGCCATGGCAATGTCTTCACCCTCACCCCCTATCGCCGGTTCATACACTTCGATTCCGCTGCCTCATCCCTCTACGACGCTGCCTCATATCCTGCTGGACGGCCACTCAGCTGCCAGGTGATTTGCACCAAGCTTCCTGCCACGCAGTACGCTCCAGCAACAAATACAGGATCACATCATTCCTATGAGCTATTGCACTCCCATTCTGACGTCAGCTGACCTCAGGCTCGTTGGCTTCAACCTGTGCTCATCCCATGCATCAATGGCAAACAAGAACCATGCAACACTCCCTGGCATACATGTCTGAACGTCGAATGGCGTCCCCTCCACAGGGTCCCGAAGCGCAGTGTGCCACAGGAGGCGGTCAAGATGAAAACGTCTGCTCTCCATCAATTCCGTGAAACAGTAGTGAATCGCCGTCAGCCCCATGGTTCCCCTGAGAACGATATTCGTTGCACCTCTACGACAATGCATTTCGATCCTCTCGCCTATCTGCATGGACCACATCAAAACAATGCCACGCAGTGCTACGAGCCCCGCCGCACAGGAATGGAGGATCCCGTCAATGGGCACGGTGCACACTGATTGCACATTGTTCTTCACAGGACTCAAGGATGTCGTTTGTAGATACAGCATTATATCTCGCGACAGGGCAGCGCGGGAGAGACGTCTATGATGCAATCGTTTTGTGGCTGATGAGTTATTGCTTCTTTTCTGCAACGCTCCTCAGACCGGTTGCTCTGGGGATCGTGTTGATAGGGTTACGACGCAGGAGGCGCACAGACGTCCTTTGTCCAGAATTGATATTTGTCCATAAGCTGGTGTATATGACGCGATTTGGTTCTATGGACATCAGGAATGCCGATCCGCGCACGGGAGATACAAATAAGAAAATATGCAAACTGAACTCCGTGCACATATCTTGTTCTGACTAGATCTAGGACGAAACATGTGTTGCCCTTGACAGGCTGTTGTGGCTCAACGTGTGCCTCTCCAAAACCACCCTTGCTCTACAATAGGAATATCACTGCCGTCAGTACATGCGTATCACGTGGATGGATCGAGGCGCGGGTGTCCTTTCTTAGGAAATACACTCAACGGGCATTCATGAGAAGGATGGCCGCATCACCCACAACCAGGCTAAATTATCCATCACTTTCGCCACCTTCTTCCCATCGGTCGCGTCCGTCAGCTCGACCACCTGTTCTTGCTATTCAATCGAAATACCACGTCCGCCCGTTGCTGGCAGGCAAATTCCACTCCACGCTTACGTC
>NW_021147512.1:0-1752 GCF_002837175.3 Physeter macrocephalus
GGGATACGGGTTCGTGCCCCGGTCTGGGAAGATCCCACATGCCGCGGAGCAGCATGGCTGCTGAGCTTGCGCGTCCGGAGCCTGTACTCTGCAATGGGAGTGGCCACAGCAGTGAGGGGCCCGCGTACCACAAAAAAAAAAAGGAAAAAAAGAAAAAAAAAACACTTTATAAACTGCCGAAAGAGGCATACGCCAATTGTGTTGCCACTGTGTGAGGTGGAAGGAACTTCCGGTTCTTGCTTACCTGCCAGAGCCCTCGTGGAATGTCCCCCCACGCCACCGCAGCCAGACCCACGTGCCCTCTGCCCCTCCCCCACTGAAGAACGTTTCAGCCGCATTCTGCTGTTTAGATTCAAACTTGTCCCTCCTTTACTTGGATCCTGAGCATCTGCTGAAGCAGGTCACTCTCTGGGTCCTGGTCTTGACTTTTCTCATTGAGGCTACCAGGCAGCAGTAGTCCGTTCCCAAGCCTGCAGGATGGCTTCAGAAGGAGGTAAGCCTATAGGCTGGGGGTGTGTTCTCAGAGACCCTGCCATCCCTCACGTCCTTCGGGTTCACACGTGACACTTCACCGTGGGCACACAGTTGGACTGAAGTAGAGGGAGAAGAGAGCGCTGGACGGACAAGGACATTTCACCTGGGAGACTGGGGAGCCTGAAGAAACCGGAGACTGCACTGGGGAGGAGGGGTCATTGGAGGTGGATCAAGAGGAATTGCCCTGGCTATGGAGCAAGGATGGCAGCAGACAGGTTGATTCTTTCTAGAAGGGAGACAAGCCACTTTGAAACGTGTGTGTAAGGATGTGTGTGATGTCCTGGTGCTGACACAAGGAGGGTCATGAGGAAAGCCTAGACCTGTATTGTGTTCCTGAGGCCCCTGAAGCTTGCCTCACCATATCTTTCTAAGGGATTTGAACAGGAGCAGACTGTATCTAAGGGGGCCGTGGGGAGAGATGGTCTTGGTGAGAAAACTATTCAATGGGGCTGTGTGTGGCCACACCTGCAGTGAAGTGTGGAGAGAGCTAGGCAGGAGGTTACTCTAACTGCCGCAGCCCACACCTCGTCCACTCCTCCCAGCCCAGAGCTCACTTCTCAGTTGAGGTAACTGTTGCCTTGGAGTCAACAGGGGATGGGCAACCGTGGAACTTCAGCCAAGAGAGGGCTCAGGTTCCTGAGTTGCTCTGAATTGTTCTTCCTTTTGTGGAATCGCAGTTTTTCAGACCTACTTCATCTTGTCCAGTATCTCATGGTGGACCTTCAGGCTGCCTTGAGAGGAAGAGTTTGTTAAAATTTCATGTCACTCCTTCATGGACAGGGAACAGATGTGGAGTGGGGTTGTCTGGGTGGAATGTCTATGAAGGTTGCTTCCTCTCTTAAAGGGGGAAGGAGTGTAGCCCAGGGACAGGAAGACAATCTTCTGTGTGATTATTAAACGTCCTATGACACCTGTTCTGGTTAATTAGGTGCACCGTGGTGTGTACCTTGTTCTCCTGAACAGGGATGTGTTCCAGAGGAGTTGATCACCATGGCAACTGGCTTATGCCTGATTCTCAGATTGTCTCTCCGTTATTGGGAGCTGGAAGGGGAAGGACCACAGGCGGCCTGTACTCCCATGACCAATGTAACATGACAATTCCCTGGCCCTTGTTTAATCCTCTGCAGCCATCATTGGCTGTGAAATGACATAATCTAAGGGACACGCGCCTACTTCTCAGACCCCCCCCACCTCCTAGGAATATAACTCCTGAGTGAT
>NW_021147512.1:3063-3894 GCF_002837175.3 Physeter macrocephalus
GCCGCACTCTCCTGTGGTGCCGTCTCCTTTCATACAGGACTTGAGTGTACATGGCCGGGGGAGGTCACTTCGGAGGAGGGGGAGGAGCGTGGGCCCAGGAGAGCGCTTTATGCTCGCCTCGACTTGGACTTCGTTGTCGTGGAGAATTCCCGTAGGAACAAGGAGATGGTAGAGCTCTCCAAAGGACGTGGGCTCGCTCCCACTAGAGTTGTGAGCCTGGCAGGCATTTCCATCCTAAACCTCCGGTCCCTCGTAAAAAGGGGACAATCACACTTCACTCAGAGGACTGTGCAGAAGACTCCTTGGGCTAATCTATGAAGTGTTAGCAGATTGCCTGGCACATGCCACGCCTCATTGATGATAGTGATTTGTATTATGAAAAGGCAGCCTTGAAGAGGAAAAGAGCTCCCCAAGGCACAGTGTCCCAGCTCTAGCCTGGGAGGGGATGGTCATCCTCGAGTGAGTGTGAGGCGGTGTCAGCAGTAGCCGGGAAGGCTTGTCTTTGCCCTCCCAGACACCTGCCTCTCACCATCCTGTTGCTCAGTCATGCTGTGTTGAGTGGTGTGTGGTCCACATTGGCGGGTGGGGTCAGGCAGGTGGGGGCTGGGCTGGGCACGGAGACTGACCCCGAGGGTTTACAGCCCAGTGCTTCGATCCCTGGCCCGCCTGGATCCCACCATGACGCTGGAGGACGGACTGTGGAGGGCCGTGCAGGAATGGCAGCGCAAAAGCAACTTTGACCGGATGATCTACTACGAGATGGCGGCAAAGTGAGTCAGCGTCCTGGGCCCAGGGGCTGCGTGGAGGGTGAGGCGAGTGGGTGAGGGCAGG
>NW_021147512.1:4494-5259 GCF_002837175.3 Physeter macrocephalus
GTGGGTGGCTGGTGGCCACAGACATAGATTTGGGACCCCCTCTCCGCATGAAAAGTGGCCTGAGTGGGTACCGTGGCATCCCTGAAGAGGCTGAGGAAGCCAGCATGATGTCAGCCCAAGGGTCTCTGGCCCTTCCAGTGTTTGCTCCCTGGTAATCCCCTTGGTTTAAGAAACAAAACCAAACAAACGGGCGCCTCTCAGAGGAAAGGAAGGCCTCTGCTCTAAGCTCAGCATCCACATCGTCCAGCCTCTCCTGGGCCCTGTCTCCAGGTCTAAGTTCCAGGACTCTCAGTCCCAGCCCAGGGTCCTGGATTCGGGCAAGGACCCCTGTGGGGAACACATGCCTGTTCCAGCCTCTGGCTGTCAGCCCTTCATGTGGTTCTGGATGGGGACGGGGTGCATGGGAAAGTGCCCCCTGGATCAGCCATGTGTCTCATTGACCTGGTTCAATTCAGCGACCTGGGTGTATGCTGTTGAATGCCCTCCAGTGCTGGTGAGGCAGGAAGCCTCCCAGATCTTGTTATCGCTTCCAGGAGCAGCTCTCTGCTGTGGACAGCACCTCACAGGGCCTTGACAGCCCCAAGGCACATCCTCTCCCAGTCCCTCATTCTTGGCTGCCTTTGTTGGGATCCAGAACCCAGGCCTTTTTCTCAGGGTGGCCTGTGCCTCCGTCACCCCCCAGGTTCATGGAATTTGAGGCCGAGGAGGAGATGCACATGCATAAGTTGCAGTGGATGCAGTGCGCGCAGGACCTGCCTCCTCCAG
>NW_021147512.1:13329-13543 GCF_002837175.3 Physeter macrocephalus
TGCTGTGGACAGCACCTCACAGGGCCTTGACAGCCCCAAGGCACATCCTCTCCCAATCCCTCATTCTTGGCTGCCTTTGTTGGGCTCCAGAAACCAGGCCTTTTTCTCAGGGTGGCCTGTGCCTCCGTCACCCCCCAGGTTCATGGAATTTGAGGCTGAGGAGGAGCTGCACATGCATAAGTTGCAGTGGATGCAGTGCGCGCAGGACCTGCCT
>NW_021147513.1:0-2275 GCF_002837175.3 Physeter macrocephalus
AAATTACCTGGAAGCTGATGCCCGTCCAGCAGGATATGAGGCAGCGCCGTAGAGAGATGAGGAAGCGGAATCGAAGTGTATGAACCGGGGATACGGGGTGAGGAGGAAGAAACTTTCATGGCAATCAGTTCGCGAGGTAAATAATTCAGCTGGTGAGCTCAGCGCGGACGTTCTGCGCTCGAACCGAAAGTCTCTACAGAGGCTCTCCTATGGATGTCTATTAGTTGACGAAGGGTGGACAGGAGTGAATCGACAGACGCACGTTTACGTAACGTAGGGGGATGGGCTGAGAACGGGGCAAATAGAGGGGAACTTGTCAAGACGAGGGCAAGCGTGGGATGAGAACTTAGGAGTTTCCAGGGGGGGCTCGTAGCACAGACCCCCGGAGAAGGTGCGTGGAGGGCGGCCTCCTAGACGGCTCTTTCTAGGTCGAAAGGAAGTGAATGCATGGCCACTCGTCAGGCTGCATCTCCTTAGTGCCCATTTGGGAGATGTCTCCCCTCAGCGGCATCTACATTCAGCGTTACAATTCAGGTGCGTGCTCTCTATCAGTTCAGTTTTGTGCTCAGCCAGGAGAGGCACATTCGCGATTCGGGCTCGTCACAGTAGCTGTTGCCTCATCACGGCACGACATAGGATGAGTGGGTTTGAGGTAATCTATGACTGCGCATCGAATAATAGCAGTAAAGCGGTATCGTCAAGGGCCTGCTACAAATCTCAGGCGGCATTCCTGTGCTCCCTTTTCTATAAACGATAGATCAATAACTGAACGCATAACAGCAAATACCGCGTGGGATACAGGCTGCGGGGTGTGTTAAATCAAGTCTGGCGAGGCACTGCGTGTTCCCATCCTAGAACGAGAGAATCGAAGTTTCACGGAAAGCGGTATCAGAATTCCGAATCGGTCTGGAGTTTATGGAGATGCTGTTGACACGTGCGTGCGCATCACTATGTTGTGTCAGCTGGTTGAGGGCAGCTTCGGTGGGCATGAATCGCGGTGCTGGCGTGTATCGCCTCCTGCATCAACTGCAGGCATTGCCTCGTTGCCGTGCTGAGATGTTCCCAAGACAGCTGTAGACTAGGGAAATAGTTTTCAGTTTTTGAGGAGGGGCCGGAGTGGAGAGACGAAAAGAACATAGGTCTGACGGCACCGCGTCGTGGAGCGAATATATACTGAACAGAGCAGCAGCATCCATGAATGGTGCGCAGAACACCTCCGCGTTCTCACCGGCAATTTTAATCGTGTGCGAGACGTGATCGGAATTGTCGGCCAGCGGAACGTTCTCGTCGATGGTTACTGGTAAAGCCCGGTGACAGGGCGAGCGTCGTCTAGAGAAAAAGCACAGCCACACACACAGGCCAGGACAGACGTCTAAAGCGCCTTCGCCAATAGTCAAAACCTAGCATCATTGAAAAACTCAGCGTAGCACATATGTCCTTCGCAGACCAGATGAAGCGGTAGACGGATAGGGCAGGACCCACATAGACGTACAGCCACGAGGACGCACAGGCTCTGACCCCTGGTGGGATATCAGCCTTTTGCCCAAGCGCCGTTTTGTCGGCCAGGTATGCAGGAGCTGTTGTTTTGCAACTAGTAGACGAACCGAGAGATGCGGTGTGCTTCTCTGGTGTGACAATGACAAGGATGTACGTGCAAATCACGGCGCGATGTCTTAGTTTGCTGTTGTGAACCACAGCACCACCGGGCAACAGGTAAATCTCGTTTGGAGCCGGCTGCGCGTACAGAGTAATGCGGAAGTGTTGAGTAAGGTTTGGGTGCATGGATTGGAGCGGCTTAACTGTTGCCGCGTTCAGTCCGTGTTGCGAATGCCTCCACAAGTAAGACCAACGAGAACGTTCCTAATGGGCAGACGAAGAAATGGGAACACCAGTGGTGTCATGGTCTACGTGATGAGAGAAGAGCCGTGAGGGAGCACAGGGATGCCCCTTTGGTCAATGGGCTGCCGAAATATTTCCACTGAGGGAGAACGATGGGAGGTTGTGCTGACGCAGGCTAGGAAGGAAAACAAGGCTTCATGACGCGAGAAGGACCTTACCTGGTTGTCCGTGATGCGGATAGCATTCTCGTGAATCCTGCTTGTGCGCATAGCCTAAAAGACATCTGCGCTCCAAACCCTGCACGTTATCCTGACGTAGTGGCGACAGTGATACTCTGAACGTGGCGAGAGAGCGGTTGACGTGGTGCACTCGTTGAGCGGGTGCAACATGTCAAGGGTATCGCGCGTTTCGGCGCCGATCTCGTAAACCTAAGATT
>NW_021147513.1:3968-5569 GCF_002837175.3 Physeter macrocephalus
GGGAGAAGCTCGGTCGGCAACACTGTTGCCGCGTTTAGTGCTTGTTACGAATACCTAAGCAAGTAAGTAAAAGGAGGACGTTCCGGTTGGGCAGACGACGAAATGGGAACACAGTTGCTGTCATGGTCTCCGTGATAATCGAGACGAGGCGTCAGCGAGCAGGAGGGTTCCCGCTGTTTGAATAGAAACGGTGAGGGGTTGTACCGACGCAGGTGAGATATGATAGCAAGGCGTCAGGAGGCATGGATCACTCGGATTCGTTGCGCTTGGGGTGGACAGGCTGCGTTTGAATGCTTTTGTATGATGCCTCAAAGAAGGCGTCTGGGTGTGAATTCGCGTGTCTTAATTTTACATAGTGACGCCATTAACTATCTTGTGGTCTGAGCACATGTCCTTATTGTCTCTTTGATGGTGACAATTATGTGCAGTAGACCCATGGGTTGGTTCCGTGCAAGAACCGCGTCATGTGCCCTTCTGTCCCTCAGGAGCGTGTCAGCGCTGCGCAAACAAATTGAAGGTTCGTGAGACGACTTAGAAATTTACCTCTGACGCTTCGTCGTATTCCCACTGTCATGGTGCTTTACACCAGATCACAACAGGTGTTAAGGCGTCATCGGCGATGCCTGTTCGTGTCAACAGTAGAAATGCAGAAGGGCTGTAGAACGCTGTAGGTGTTGAGGAGCAGTAATCCTGAGGAATCCAAACGGGAACTCTGGCCTCATGTGGAATCGGTATCAAGTTCGATTTTAGGGGACACTTATTCCAGAGGGTGGTCGAACAGGAATATTGAATGTTACGTAGGTGCGCCAGCCGAGATAGGGGCACGAAGGCGAGCAGCCGTGATTGGAGTGGCCGCAGCGCTAAAATGAGGGCAAAGAATTGTTCGGTGTCTTCCTTGGGGTAGCTGACTGCTCAGTTCGGCCTTTTCCGGGGAAATCACCATGCATGATTTAAGCCGCGTTGTCACGAGAGAGGCGGCACGGGAAACGTGGTCGGCCCTTTTGAATGCAATGGCAGGAATACAATGCTGCGGAACAGAAACTAGAGGATCAACGGCAGAGAGTATGCTGTGATGTAAACGCAATGCTGTATACTCTCCCTCCGACTGCTGTACATGGCAAATCAAATTGCCACATGCGTAGCGGTACAAACACCATGAGGCCAGCAGTTACCGGAGTCGGACGAAGGCTGACTATGTACAAGGAGGTAACACATAAGCGGAAAAAGTCTCTAGAGGAGAGATGTGCAGCAAGATCAGGAATCGGAGTCATTCTCGTCTTTAGGTGGAAGCAGGTCGCAGACATTGAGAAATCGCCATGTTCCACCACTCAGGGGATACACGCTGTCATGGACCTGAACTGCGGAGTTTGCATTCAAGAGCCGGCTCTCCAACTGCACATGAATGAAGCACCATCGTAGTTAGGTGTGTTCCGGGGGAGCTGCAGACTAGAATCGAAGCTCTCTGTTTGTGGAAGGAGCATAGAGCGGACACCAGCAAGCAACACATAAAGGGGACGACCTGGAAGTGCGAGGTGGTGGGGCAAACAGATATCGGACAGTGCAAGGAGATCTGCAAAAGGGTGTGCACGTTACGTGGGCTT
>NW_021147513.1:6412-6972 GCF_002837175.3 Physeter macrocephalus
TGAAGAGGGTGGTCGGGCGTGAACATTGACGGGTGGATACATGTAGCAGGCGAGGTAGCGATGCGAAGGCGAGCTGTCGTGGCATGAGTGGCAGCGGCCCTAGACCGAGAGTAGATGATTGTTCTCTATCTTGCCTGCTGTTTCTGTGTGCTGATTCGAAGATTTTTTAGACGAATCTCTTTTTGTGTGCCAAATTTTATCTCACGGCGGGGAGCGCATGAACAGGCTACCAAGCGACGAGGACTGGATGAATGAAACGCAGTGGCCCGGATCACAATTTAAGCATTCAGTGGCAGAGAGCACGCCGTGGCGTATGCACAGTGCTGGGCACTTTGGGTCCCGCTGTTGTGCATGGCAGACCTAGCATTGAAGTGCATAACGGCATTCAACCGTGTTTGCAAATGCCTGTTGGGTAATTCAGGTGAAAATTGTCCGAGGAAGCAGTGCTCATTGCATGGGCTAAACAGACAGTGTAGTAAGGATATGGAAAGCAGGATCGGATAGGAGGACTAGCCTCGACATTACGAGGGTACAGGTGACAAGGGGGTGGCGGGCTCACC
>NW_021147513.1:8306-10980 GCF_002837175.3 Physeter macrocephalus
TGGCCACGTTGAACTGTCGGCACGACTGCTCCAGATAGTAAAGTCGACGAGAACACCCTGAGTGGGCATAAGGAGGAATGCAGATGCTGTCGTTGCCGTGATCTACGTAGTGAGAGAGACGAGATGTGAGCGAGCCGAACTATGCGCCGGTGAGCAGACGGCGGGCCTGCTTATCTGATTGTGTTGGAGGCAAGGCGCTTGCCGTGGCGCAGCGGTGGAGCGGGGAGAAGGTGTCAGAAATCACGCCTGTTTCGGCTGGAATGCGTTTGCTAGGGAGTTTGTACTCAGCGAGCTTGTTCCCTCGCTAGAAGCTACCGTGTCCAGGTCGATGCACCTGGCGTCCATACAACGAAAGCAGCTTACGGTATTTTGAGCTACGGACAAATATCAATCCTGGACGAAGGAGGCCTGGATATGTTCTGCTTCAGCGTCTCTTCAGGGAGCATTGTATGACAACAGGTCTGGTGAGCACAGCAGAAAAGTCACAATCACTGGTCGCCGGCAAAACGCTTGCGTCATTGTGTATGTGAAGAAGAGAGAGATTGAGATGCAGGAACCGTCGTCGCAATTACTGCTCAGGCTAACTCATCCAGGCAGTGAGCAAGACACGATTTTCCCGGGCTAGGAAACAACATTTCGTAGAGGCCATTGCTAGGGAGCCCATCTGTTGATGACCAGGGGACGGAAGCAAGCCGACGGGTGCGCGTTTAGGTAACGCAGTGGCAACGTACTGTGAATTTCTAAGGTGGAGGGCAGGCTGTGGCGACACAGGCACAGAGTGGGAAGAAACGGTCAGCAGCAATCGCTGCTTGGGCGTACTTGTGCTCGGGGAGCATCTCTTTGCCGGACGTGCATGGAGTGCGTTCCATGCAAAGAGCTTCTGCGCTCTGGAACCAGTTTACTGGAGAGCAAGTAGTCCAAAGAGGTTTCCGTAGTGTTCGGCTGAAAGATGCGTGTCTTTAGCGGCGTCTGCGTTCAGCTTAGCAGATGCAGTTTCCCTGCGTGTTGCTCGATGTCCACCACTGCCGCATTCAGCCCATCTAGAAAATGCATCTTCGTCAGTCAGACAAACATTCAACATAGCAGTTGCAAAAACACGGTAGGGTATGTGCGGTGTGCGTTGTGAACAATTTACAGTTCTGTACCGAAAAGGTGATATCAGAAGACGTGATGGAAGCTAATCTACGAACGCAGTGCAGCCAACTTTGTCTTCCGTCGTTGTACATTACAGGCCAAATAGCCGAGCCGAGAAGGATACTCAATCCTCTAAAATGCAGCTATTCCGTCTTTCAGATGAACACTCACAATTTCGAGAGTGTCTACTGCGTATGGTTTTAGCGATTGTATAGTTGAGTCAGGTGTGATAAAGCATAGAGGAGCGCGCTTCCCTAAATGGCGAGAACGCCGCTAGCAAACGTTGTTCCATCACTGTCGTCCGTCACGTTGGGCAAAGAGGGCCGTGTGGGCCTAAGCCGCGCAGCTGAATTGCGTAAGCGTTTCACGTCCTCCATTGCATACTCAACGCTGTCTTTTCAAACTTGCACCAGCCTAACTCCAGAGGCATAGAATGTAGCTTTCTGCTTTATGACAATGTCACAGTGTCGACACTGGCAGGGGAAATACAGATGCAAGACTGGCTGGGGCCCCTGGTGAGTAAGACTGACGTTGAATAGCGCAGTAGTACGCTGAGCAGGCACGGGTGCTTGCGTGCATTCTTTTCCCTGCAAACGAATATTACGGGACAATTCATCCAGAAAGGACAACTCATCGATTCTCGCGCGTCGTACCAGGCAGCAAGCACAAGGTTGTCAACAGGGGAGGACAGAGATGCGCAAGCAAGCTGCGACCATCTTTTGAAGCTGGATTAGTAGTCAAGAATTTACCACTCTCGGAATGGTAGGTATTCGGATGAGTACGTTTTTTGGTGGACAGAAGCAGATAAGGGAGAAGCTTTGGCACTCGCAGAATCGGAATTAGGCTGGTGGATGACATGTACAAACCGCAGGAGTGTCTTTTAACGGAGCGTCTTTGTGTCCTTGACATACGGTGAAGCCGGTGGCACGACCCGTGGAGCGTCAGAGCGGAGCGACCCTCAACTGGAGTGTCACAACGACAAGGCAGTACGTATATGATATCTTCTCCTGGGGCGTACATTTTGACGCTGTACCGGTCGTATGTGGATGGAGAGGTGATTGTCCGCACAGGATAAGGCGACCCCGGTGTATGAGGTGGAAGACCTGTCGACGCGACCGCTGCTTGTGCCGACCAGTACAGCAAGTGGGAACATCAGGGATATTGAAAAAGGGACGAAAAAATTTAGACGCCGCTAAAATGGCAACCTGGTACGTGCGCATCCCGCGGTGATCCAACGTTTGGATTGTAAATATGCACTGCGATGTGGACCTCTGTGTGAGTCATCCAGGACGCCTCCTTGCGTTTACGTACTGCGGCACGGGAGTCTAGCGTTAGACGGTAAAGGTGAAGCCGGAACATTTGTCTACGCGGTGAGCACTTCTGGAGTAATTCAGGAAGGGAAGGTTCTGAACTGGGAAAGAATGGAATGTAGACGCTGTTCTCGGCGGTACACACTGGATGACACAGGCTGAGCGTGGGTGAGGGGGCGCTGGTATTCCCGCTGTGTAGAGATGAAGGGAGGTGTGGGGATGCAGGCAAG
>NW_021147513.1:12510-13537 GCF_002837175.3 Physeter macrocephalus
CCTGAATATTCATTTTGTGCAACATAGTAGCGACGTCAGCCACCGGAAACTCATCCAGGTCCCGTGCGGTTGCGTTTTGACACAAACAATAGCGGGCCTGAAGATGTTACAGGGGACGCCTATTAGCGTTCTGGATAGGAATGTGAAAGGGTGTTATATCGCAGCGTGTGTAAAAGTGGCATGAACCTTGCGGACTGGGTAGACAAAATATGTCCTCTGATATTGGTGCAATCTCCGCAGTTAGGGGCGACTTTTTGCGGACAGCGGTCGGTCAGATGCACCAAAACCTCGTTGAATTTATAGTGGGAGGCGACGCGTTTGGCACGTCCATCATTCTGACGGTACAGAAGTGTGTCCCCTTGATCGTGCAGTCCTCCTCGTGCGGTTTGGGGCATTCACAATTTAAACTGTTATGTCAAGGCAAACCTTGCACAAATATTCTTATAAAACAAATTAAGCTTGTAGCGGGTAGGCTATATGATGTCTTCGTGAACTCTTTCTCTTTTTTTTCTAGATGAATATGTATATACGCTAGCTATCGATCCGTATACCTACGTACAACTGTACGTGACGAAAGAAGGAAGTGTTTTATGCAGTACATCTACTGTACCTTTGGAAGCAGCTATCTAAAGTCAAAGACTTTGCAGGTAAATAGTATACACGCCTACAAACACGAGGTACGAGCGTGAGGTTACCTATATATCTGCTTATAGAGAAATATACACTTAAACCCCCCGTGTACGCGTGCACAATTGAGGTACTCACACTATATTCATATACGTATACACAGGTCACTTCGCTTGCATGTGTCTATATCTGTACATCTCATACATACGCACAAGCAGGTGTATACACATGCGTTGTTTTTTCACATCACTATCTAACTCTGCGGTGACGTCTGTATACAAAGAGGCACTTGATGAGGCATTCGGCACAAATTTGCTTTTCCATCTTGCTTTACTATCTTTGCAAGCCCTCTTTGTGTGTGCCGCAGCAACTTATGGTAACACCGCGGACGTAGAGCACG
>NW_021147516.1:0-13509 GCF_002837175.3 Physeter macrocephalus
TAAGTAACTAAGGTCTTGACACCAACTCTAGGTCATTAACTGACACTAACCGTAGACCTTAACGTAACCTTGTCCATAGCCAATGTCAAGTTTAGATAAAGAGGTTCTTTAGGACGAAATTCTTTCATCTTGTGCATACTGGTTTCTTAAAAAAATAATTTTTAAACTCTTGCTAACGTTAAACAAAATGTACCCAACTGCTGTGGAATATTCCTTCATAGCAGTGTGCATGGTTCACTCTTACATTCGCGTTTGTTGGCCTTCAGGGTGCTTGCAGGAATGGCTCCTCTTATGCTAAGTAAACCTCTGACGCTGTCCCTAAGTAAGGCACTGAAATTACTCCCTAGGCTGTGACCCTCTCACTAACTTAACCTTAGCCAATATCCTGACCCAGGTCTTACCAAGGTCCTGAAACTGGCCAAAGTAAGCCTTGATGCTGTCCATAAATGAGGCCCTGAGGCTCTCCCTAACAGAGGCCCTGATAATATCTTGAATGAAGACCCTCAGGCTGATCCCACAGAGGCCCTTATGCTGCTCCTAAGCCATGCCCTGACACTGTCCCTAATTCAAGCCCTAAAGATAAGTCTCATTTAGGCACTTTGGCTGTACCTTAGTTAGACTCTGAAGCTGTCCGTGTATGAAGCCCTGGCAGTGGTCGTGATTTACGCCCTGGTCCTGGTCCTAACTAAGGCCGTGATGCTCTCAATAACTAAGGTTTTCACACTTTCCCTTGATCATTTCCTGACACTATCCCTGGCCCGGAACCTGACTCTGTCCCAAGCTAATGTCCTGCATCTTATCCTAAATGAAACCCTAATACTCTCCCTAACTAAGCCCTGACTAATCCTAACAAAGGCCTTGACACTGTCTCTCACTAAGGCCTGGAATCTGTCCCTAATGGTCCCTGCTGCAATCAATAACTAAAATCCTGACATTATCCTGAGCTAATATCCTGACTCATTTCTATCCACGGTCCTGATACTGTCCCAAAGAAAGACCCATCGCTGTCCTTAAGTGAAGACCTGAGGCTGTGCCTAACTCAGGCCCTGAATCTTTCCCTAACTGAGGCCTTTATTCTGTGACTAACTCAGGGCCTGCTCATGTCTTTAACTATGACCCGAATGCTGACCCAGGAAAGGCCCTGATGCTGCTCCAAAGTCATGCCCTCACAGTGCCTGCAGCTAGGGGGCTGAAGCTACGCCTCACTCAGGCCCTGACGTTCTCCCTACTTCAGGCTCTGACGCTGTCCCTAGGGCCTAGATTTTCTGCCTACGTCAGGGCCTGACACTGTCCCTAACTTGGTCCCTGATGCTATCAATATCTAAAGTCCTCACACTATCCTGAGCTAATTTACTAACCCATCTCTTACCAAGGTCCTGAAAATGTCCCTAAGTATGCCTTGACGCTATCCCTAAGAGAAGGCCTGATCACGTCTTTAAAGAAGACCATAATGCTGATCCAACAAAGGCCCTGATGCTGCTCCGAAGTCATGCCCTGACAGTGTCTGCAGCTAGGAGCCTGAGGCTGGGCCTCACTCAGGCCCTGTTGCTCGCCCTAATTCCGGCCCTGATGCTGGTCCTAAATAAGGCCCTGAGGTTCTCAGTAACTAAGGTCTTGACACTATCCCTAGGTCATTTCCTGACACGATCCCTAGACTTTAACCTAACCCTGTCCCTAGCTAATGTCCGGCTTTTTATGCTAAATGAAGCCCTTATGCTGTGCCTACGTCAGGACCTGAATTGAGTCCCAACGGCGTGACACTGTCACTAACTAAGGCCTGGATGTTAGGCCTATGTCAGGGCCTGACATTGTCCCTAACTAGGGCCTAGATTTTCTGCCTACGTCAGGGCCTGACACTGTCCCTAACTTGGTCCCTGATGCTATCAATATCTAAAGTCCTCACACTATCCTGAGCTAATTTACTAACCCATCTCTTACCAAGGTCCTGAAAATGTCCCTAAGTATGCCTTGACGCTATCCCTAAGAGAAGGCCTGATCACGTCTTTAAAGAAGACCATAATGCTGATCCAACAAAGGCCCTGATGCTGCTCCGAAGTCATGCCCTGACAGTGTCTGCAGCTAGGAGCCTGAGGCTGGGCCTCACTCAGGCCCTGTTGCTCGCCCTAATTCCGGCCCTGATGCTGGTCCTAAATAAGGCCCTGAGGTTCTCAGTAACTAAGGTCTTGACACTATCCCTAGGTCATTTCCTGACACGATCCCTAGACTTTAACCTAACCCTGTCCCTAGCTAATGTCCGGCTTTTTATGCTAAATGAAGCCCTTATGCTGTGCCTACGTCAGGACCTGAATTGAGTCCCAACGGCGTGACACTGTCACTAACTAAGGCCTGGATGTTAGGCCTATGTCAGGGCCTGACATTGTCCCTAACTAGGGCCTAGATTTTCTGCCTACGTCAGGGCCTGACACTGTCCCTAACTTGGTCCCTGATGCTATCAATATCTAAAGTCCTCACACTATCCTGAGCTAATTTACTAACCCATCTCTTACCAAGGTCCTGAAAATGTCCCTAAGTATGCCTTGACGCTATCCCTAAGAGAAGGCCTGATCACGTCTTTAAAGAAGACCATAATGCTGATCCAACAAAGGCCCTGATGCTGCTCCGAAGTCATGCCCTGACAGTGTCTGCAGCTAGGAGCCTGAGGCTGGGCCTCACTCAGGCCCTGTTGCTCGCCCTAATTCCGGCCCTGATGCTGGTCCTAAATAAGGCCCTGAGGTTCTCAGTAACTAAGGTCTTGACACTATCCCTAGGTCATTTCCTGACACGATCCCTAGACTTTAACCTAACCCTGTCCCTAGCTAATGTCCGGCTTTTTATGCTAAATGAAGCCCTTATGCTGTGCCTACGTCAGGACCTGAATTGAGTCCCAACGGCGTGACACTGTCACTAACTAAGGCCTGGATGTTAGGCCTATGTCAGGGCCTGACATTGTCCCTAACTAGGGCCTAGATTTTCTGCCTACGTCAGGGCCTGACACTGTCCCTAACTTGGTCCCTGATGCTATCAATATCTAAAGTCCTCACACTATCCTGAGCTAATTTACTAACCCATCTCTTACCAAGGTCCTGAAAATGTCCCTAAGTATGCCTTGACGCTATCCCTAAGAGAAGGCCTGATCACGTCTTTAAAGAAGACCATAATGCTGATCCAACAAAGGCCCTGATGCTGCTCCGAAGTCATGCCCTGACAGTGTCTGCAGCTAGGAGCCTGAGGCTGGGCCTCACTCAGGCCCTGTTGCTCGCCCTAATTCCGGCCCTGATGCTGGTCCTAAATAAGGCCCTGAGGTTCTCAGTAACTAAGGTCTTGACACTATCCCTAGGTCATTTCCTGACACGATCCCTAGACTTTAACCTAACCCTGTCCCTAGCTAATGTCCGGCTTTTTATGCTAAATGAAGCCCTTATGCTGTGCCTACGTCAGGACCTGAATTGAGTCCCAACGGCGTGACACTGTCACTAACTAAGGCCTGGATGTTAGGCCTATGTCAGGGCCTGACATTGTCCCTAACTAGGGCCTAGATTTTCTGCCTACGTCAGGGCCTGACACTGTCCCTAACTTGGTCCCTGATGCTATCAATATCTAAAGTCCTCACACTATCCTGAGCTAATTTACTAACCCATCTCTTACCAAGGTCCTGAAAATGTCCCTAAGTATGCCTTGACGCTATCCCTAAGAGAAGGCCTGATCACGTCTTTAAAGAAGACCATAATGCTGATCCAACAAAGGCCCTGATGCTGCTCCGAAGTCATGCCCTGACAGTGTCTGCAGCTAGGAGCCTGAGGCTGGGCCTCACTCAGGCCCTGTTGCTCGCCCTAATTCCGGCCCTGATGCTGGTCCTAAATAAGGCCCTGAGGTTCTCAGTAACTAAGGTCTTGACACTATCCCTAGGTCATTTCCTGACACGATCCCTAGACTTTAACCTAACCCTGTCCCTAGCTAATGTCCGGCTTTTTATGCTAAATGAAGCCCTTATGCTGTGCCTACGTCAGGACCTGAATTGAGTCCCAACGGCGTGACACTGTCACTAACTAAGGCCTGGATGTTAGGCCTATGTCAGGGCCTGACATTGTCCCTAACTAGGGCCTAGATTTTCTGCCTACGTCAGGGCCTGACACTGTCCCTAACTTGGTCCCTGATGCTATCAATATCTAAAGTCCTCACACTATCCTGAGCTAATTTACTAACCCATCTCTTACCAAGGTCCTGAAAATGTCCCTAAGTATGCCTTGACGCTATCCCTAAGAGAAGGCCTGATCACGTCTTTAAAGAAGACCATAATGCTGATCCAACAAAGGCCCTGATGCTGCTCCGAAGTCATGCCCTGACAGTGTCTGCAGCTAGGAGCCTGAGGCTGGGCCTCACTCAGGCCCTGTTGCTCGCCCTAATTCCGGCCCTGATGCTGGTCCTAAATAAGGCCCTGAGGTTCTCAGTAACTAAGGTCTTGACACTATCCCTAGGTCATTTCCTGACACGATCCCTAGACTTTAACCTAACCCTGTCCCTAGCTAATGTCCGGCTTTTTATGCTAAATGAAGCCCTTATGCTGTGCCTACGTCAGGACCTGAATTGAGTCCCAACGGCGTGACACTGTCACTAACTAAGGCCTGGATGTTAGGCCTATGTCAGGGCCTGACATTGTCCCTAACTAGGGCCTAGATTTTCTGCCTACGTCAGGGCCTGACACTGTCCCTAACTTGGTCCCTGATGCTATCAATATCTAAAGTCCTCACACTATCCTGAGCTAATTTACTAACCCATCTCTTACCAAGGTCCTGAAAATGTCCCTAAGTATGCCTTGACGCTATCCCTAAGAGAAGGCCTGATCACGTCTTTAAAGAAGACCATAATGCTGATCCAACAAAGGCCCTGATGCTGCTCCGAAGTCATGCCCTGACAGTGTCTGCAGCTAGGAGCCTGAGGCTGGGCCTCACTCAGGCCCTGTTGCTCGCCCTAATTCCGGCCCTGATGCTGGTCCTAAATAAGGCCCTGAGGTTCTCAGTAACTAAGGTCTTGACACTATCCCTAGGTCATTTCCTGACACGATCCCTAGACTTTAACCTAACCCTGTCCCTAGCTAATGTCCGGCTTTTTATGCTAAATGAAGCCCTTATGCTGTGCCTACGTCAGGACCTGAATTGAGTCCCAACGGCGTGACACTGTCACTAACTAAGGCCTGGATGTTAGGCCTATGTCAGGGCCTGACATTGTCCCTAACTAGGGCCTAGATTTTCTGCCTACGTCAGGGCCTGACACTGTCCCTAACTTGGTCCCTGATGCTATCAATATCTAAAGTCCTCACACTATCCTGAGCTAATTTACTAACCCATCTCTTACCAAGGTCCTGAAAATGTCCCTAAGTATGCCTTGACGCTATCCCTAAGAGAAGGCCTGATCACGTCTTTAAAGAAGACCATAATGCTGATCCAACAAAGGCCCTGATGCTGCTCCGAAGTCATGCCCTGACAGTGTCTGCAGCTAGGAGCCTGAGGCTGGGCCTCACTCAGGCCCTGTTGCTCGCCCTAATTCCGGCCCTGATGCTGGTCCTAAATAAGGCCCTGAGGTTCTCAGTAACTAAGGTCTTGACACTATCCCTAGGTCATTTCCTGACACGATCCCTAGACTTTAACCTAACCCTGTCCCTAGCTAATGTCCGGCTTTTTATGCTAAATGAAGCCCTTATGCTGTGCCTACGTCAGGACCTGAATTGAGTCCCAACGGCGTGACACTGTCACTAACTAAGGCCTGGATGTTAGGCCTATGTCAGGGCCTGACATTGTCCCTAACTAGGGCCTAGATTTTCTGCCTACGTCAGGGCCTGACACTGTCCCTAACTTGGTCCCTGATGCTATCAATATCTAAAGTCCTCACACTATCCTGAGCTAATTTACTAACCCATCTCTTACCAAGGTCCTGAAAATGTCCCTAAGTATGCCTTGACGCTATCCCTAAGAGAAGGCCTGATCACGTCTTTAAAGAAGACCATAATGCTGATCCAACAAAGGCCCTGATGCTGCTCCGAAGTCATGCCCTGACAGTGTCTGCAGCTAGGAGCCTGAGGCTGGGCCTCACTCAGGCCCTGTTGCTCGCCCTAATTCCGGCCCTGATGCTGGTCCTAAATAAGGCCCTGAGGTTCTCAGTAACTAAGGTCTTGACACTATCCCTAGGTCATTTCCTGACACGATCCCTAGACTTTAACCTAACCCTGTCCCTAGCTAATGTCCGGCTTTTTATGCTAAATGAAGCCCTTATGCTGTGCCTACGTCAGGACCTGAATTGAGTCCCAACGGCGTGACACTGTCACTAACTAAGGCCTGGATGTTAGGCCTATGTCAGGGCCTGACATTGTCCCTAACTAGGGCCTAGATTTTCTGCCTACGTCAGGGCCTGACACTGTCCCTAACTTGGTCCCTGATGCTATCAATATCTAAAGTCCTCACACTATCCTGAGCTAATTTACTAACCCATCTCTTACCAAGGTCCTGAAAATGTCCCTAAGTATGCCTTGACGCTATCCCTAAGAGAAGGCCTGATCACGTCTTTAAAGAAGACCATAATGCTGATCCAACAAAGGCCCTGATGCTGCTCCGAAGTCATGCCCTGACAGTGTCTGCAGCTAGGAGCCTGAGGCTGGGCCTCACTCAGGCCCTGTTGCTCGCCCTAATTCCGGCCCTGATGCTGGTCCTAAATAAGGCCCTGAGGTTCTCAGTAACTAAGGTCTTGACACTATCCCTAGGTCATTTCCTGACACGATCCCTAGACTTTAACCTAACCCTGTCCCTAGCTAATGTCCGGCTTTTTATGCTAAATGAAGCCCTTATGCTGTGCCTACGTCAGGACCTGAATTGAGTCCCAACGGCGTGACACTGTCACTAACTAAGGCCTGGATGTTAGGCCTATGTCAGGGCCTGACATTGTCCCTAACTAGGGCCTAGATTTTCTGCCTACGTCAGGGCCTGACACTGTCCCTAACTTGGTCCCTGATGCTATCAATATCTAAAGTCCTCACACTATCCTGAGCTAATTTACTAACCCATCTCTTACCAAGGTCCTGAAAATGTCCCTAAGTATGCCTTGACGCTATCCCTAAGAGAAGGCCTGATCACGTCTTTAAAGAAGACCATAATGCTGATCCAACAAAGGCCCTGATGCTGCTCCGAAGTCATGCCCTGACAGTGTCTGCAGCTAGGAGCCTGAGGCTGGGCCTCACTCAGGCCCTGTTGCTCGCCCTAATTCCGGCCCTGATGCTGGTCCTAAATAAGGCCCTGAGGTTCTCAGTAACTAAGGTCTTGACACTATCCCTAGGTCATTTCCTGACACGATCCCTAGACTTTAACCTAACCCTGTCCCTAGCTAATGTCCGGCTTTTTATGCTAAATGAAGCCCTTATGCTGTGCCTACGTCAGGACCTGAATTGAGTCCCAACGGCGTGACACTGTCACTAACTAAGGCCTGGATGTTAGGCCTATGTCAGGGCCTGACATTGTCCCTAACTAGGGCCTAGATTTTCTGCCTACGTCAGGGCCTGACACTGTCCCTAACTTGGTCCCTGATGCTATCAATATCTAAAGTCCTCACACTATCCTGAGCTAATTTACTAACCCATCTCTTACCAAGGTCCTGAAAATGTCCCTAAGTATGCCTTGACGCTATCCCTAAGAGAAGGCCTGATCACGTCTTTAAAGAAGACCATAATGCTGATCCAACAAAGGCCCTGATGCTGCTCCGAAGTCATGCCCTGACAGTGTCTGCAGCTAGGAGCCTGAGGCTGGGCCTCACTCAGGCCCTGTTGCTCGCCCTAATTCCGGCCCTGATGCTGGTCCTAAATAAGGCCCTGAGGTTCTCAGTAACTAAGGTCTTGACACTATCCCTAGGTCATTTCCTGACACGATCCCTAGACTTTAACCTAACCCTGTCCCTAGCTAATGTCCGGCTTTTTATGCTAAATGAAGCCCTTATGCTGTGCCTACGTCAGGACCTGAATTGAGTCCCAACGGCGTGACACTGTCACTAACTAAGGCCTGGATGTTAGGCCTATGTCAGGGCCTGACATTGTCCCTAACTAGGGCCTAGATTTTCTGCCTACGTCAGGGCCTGACACTGTCCCTAACTTGGTCCCTGATGCTATCAATATCTAAAGTCCTCACACTATCCTGAGCTAATTTACTAACCCATCTCTTACCAAGGTCCTGAAAATGTCCCTAAGTATGCCTTGACGCTATCCCTAAGAGAAGGCCTGATCACGTCTTTAAAGAAGACCATAATGCTGATCCAACAAAGGCCCTGATGCTGCTCCTAAGTCATGCCCTTACAGAGTCTGCAGCTACGGGGCTGACGCTAGGCCTCACTCAGGCCCTGACGTTATCCCTGAGTCAGGTCTGATGCTGTCCCTAGCCAAAACCCTGACAGAGGTCGTAAATTAGGCCTTGATTCTCTAAGTAACTAAGGTCTTGACACCAACTCTAGGTCATTAACTGACACTAACCCTAGACCTTAACCTAACCTTGTCTACAGCCAATGTCCAGTTTAGATAAAGAGGTTCTTTAGGACGAAATTCTTTCATCTTGTGCATACTGGTTTCTTAAAAAAAATATTTTTTAAACTCTTGCTAACGTTAAACAAAATGTACCCAACTGCTGTGGAATATTCCTTCATAGCAGTGTGCATGGTTCACTTTTACATTCGCGTTTGTTGGCCTTCAGGGTGCTTGCAGGAATGGCTCCTCTTATGCTAAGTAAACCTCTGACGCTGTCCCTAAGTAAGGCACTGAAATTACTCCCTAGGCTGTGACCCTCTCACTAACTTAACCTTAGCCAATATCCTGACCCAGGTCTTACCAAGGTCCTGAAACTGGCCCAAGTAAGCCTTGATGCTGTCCATAAATGAGGCCCTGAGGCTCTCCCTAACAGTGGCCCTGATAATATCTTGAATGAAGGCCCTCAGGCTGATCCCACAGAGGCCCTTATGCTGCTCCTAAGTCATGCCCTGACACTGTCCCTAATTCAAGCCCTAAAGATAAGTCTCATTTAGGCACTTTGGCTGTACCTTAGTTAGACTCTGAAGCTGTCCGTATATGAAGCCCTGGCAGTGGTTGTGATTTACGCCCTGGTCCTGGTCCTAACTAAGGCTGTGATGCTCTCAATAACTAAGGTTTTCACGCTTTCCCTTGGTCTTTTCCTGACACTATCCCTGGCCTGGAACCTGACTCTGTCCCAAGCTAATGTCCTGCATCTTATCCTAAATGAAACCCTAATACTCTCCCTAACTAAGCCCTGACTAATCCTAACAAAGGTCTTGACAGTATCTCTCACAAAGGCCCGGAATCTGTCCCTAATGGTCCCTGCTGCAATCAATAACTAAAATCCTTGAAGCTTTCCCTAATGGAGGCCTTGATTCTGTGACTAATTCAAGCCCTGCTCATATCTTTCAATATGACCTTTTGCTGACCCAACAAAGGAGCTGATGCTGCTCCTGTGTCATGCCCTGACAGAGTCTGCAGCTAGGGGGCTGACGCTAGGCCTCACTCAGACCCTGACGTTCTCCCTAAGTCAGGCTCTGACGCTGTCCCTACCCGAAGCCCTGGCACAGGTCCCAAATTAGGCCCTGATTGTCTAAGTAACTAAGATCTTGACACAAACCCTAGGTCATTACCGGAGAGTATCCCTAGACCTTCACCTAAACTTGTCTTTAGCTAATGTCAAATTTAACTAAAGAGATTCTTTAGGACAAAATTCTTTCACCTTGTGAATATAGTTGTCTTAAAAATTAATTTTTAAACTCTTACTAACCTTAAACAAACTGTACTCAACTGCTGTGGAATATTCCTTCATAACAGCGTGCATGGTTCACTTCTGCATTTCTGTGTGTTGGCCTTCAGGATGCTTGCAGGAATGACTCCTCTTATGCTAACTAAATCCCTGATGCTGTCCCTAAATAGGGCCCTGAAATTAGTCCCGCGGCTGTGCACCTGTCCCTAACTGAGGCCTGGAGGCTCGTCTTCACTCAGGCCCTGACACTGTCCCTGTCAAAGGCCCTGACACTACTCCTACCTCAGTCCCTGACTCTGTACCTACAAAGGCTATAATGCTAGTCCTAACTCAGGCCCTGACACTGTCCCTGTCAAAGGCCCTGACACTACTCCTACCTCAGTCCCTGACACTGTACCTACAAAGGCTATAATGCTAGTCTTAACTCAGGCCCTGACACTGTCCCTGTCAAAGGCCCTGACACTACTCCTACCTCAGTCCCTGACACTGTACCTACAAAGGCTATAATGCTAGTCTTAACTCAGGCCCTGACACTGTCCCTGTCAAAGGCCCTGACACTACTCCTACCTCAGTCCCTGACTCTGTACCTACAAAGGCTATAATGCTAGTCTTAACTCAGGCCCTGACACTGTCCCTGTCAAAGGCCCTGACACTACTCCTACCTCAGTCCCTGACTCTGTACCTACAAAGGCTATAATGCTAGTCCTAACTCAGGCCCTGACACTGTCTCTAACTAAGGCCCAGGTGCCGCCAATATCTAAAGTCCTGATATTACGCTGAGCTAAAATCCTGAGCCAGGTCTTACCAAGGTCCTGAAACTGGCCCAAAGTCAGCCTTCATTCTGTCCATAAATGAGGGCCTGAGGCTCGCCCTAACGGAGGCCCTGATAATGTCTGTAATGAAGACCCTCACGATGATCCCACAGAGGCCCTTATGCGGCTCCTAAGTCATGCCCTGACAGTGTCCCTTACTCAAGCCCTAAAGATAGACCTCACTTAGGCCCTTTGGCTGTACCTTAGTTAGGCTCTGACGCTGTCCGTAGATGAAGCCCTGGCAGTGGTCCTAATTCAGACCCTGACGCTGGTGCTACCTAAGTCTCTGATGCTCTTAATAACTAAGTTCTTCAAGCTTTCCCTTGGTCATTTCCTGACACTATCCGTGGCCGGGAACCTGACACTGTCCCAAGATAATGTCCTGCATCTTATCCTAACTGAAACCCTAATACTCTCCCTAACTAAGGCCCTGACTAATCCTAACTAAGGCCTTGACACTATCTCTCACTAAGGCCCAGAATCTGACCCTAACATGGGCCCAGCTGCAATCAATAACTAAAATCCCGACACTATCCTGAGATAATATCCTGACACATTTCTATCCACGGTCCTGACACTGTCCCAAACAAAGCCCTGTCGCTGTCCTTAAGTGAAGACCTGTGGCTGCGCCTAACACAGGCCCTGAAGCTTTCCCTAACTGAGACCTTGATTCTGTGACTAATTCAGGCCCTGCTCATGTCTGTAACTATGACCCGAATGCTGACCCAACAAAGGCCCTGATGCTGCTCCGACCTCATGCCCTGACAGTGTCTGCAGCTAGGGCCTGAAGCTGGGCCTCACTCAGGCCCTGTTGATCGCCCTAAGTCTGGCCCTGATTCTGGTCCTAAATAAGGCCCTGAGGTTCTCAGTGACTAAGGTCTTGACACTATCCCTAGGTCATTTGCTGACACGATCCTTAGACTTTACCCTAACCCTGTCCCTAGCTAATGTCCTGCCTCTTATGCTAACTGAAGCCCTTATGCTGTGCCGACGTCAGGACCTGAGCTGACTCCCAACGCCGTGACACTGTCCCAAACTAAGGCCTGGATGTTAGGGCTAAGTCAGCGCCTGACACTGTCCCTAACTAGGGCCCTGATGCCGTCAATATCTAAAGTCCTCACACTATCCTGAGCTAATTTACTAACCCATCTCTTACCAAGGTACTGAAAATGTCCCTAAGTAAGTCCTGACGCTGTCCCTAAGAGAAGGCCTGATCATGTCTTTAACGAAGACCATAATGCTGATCCAGCAAAGGCACTGATGCTGCTCCTGTGTCATGCCCTGACAATGTCCCCAGCTAACAGACTGACGTTAGGCCTAAGACCCTGTCGCTCGCCCCAGGCCAGGCCGTGATGCTGTTTTTACCTGAAGCCCTGACATTGCTTCTAAAGAAGGCCCTGATGCTCTTAGTAACTAAGGTCTTGACACTATCTCTCACTAAGGCCCGGAATCTGTTCCTAACATGGGTCCTGCTACAATCAATAACTAAAATCCGGACACTATCATGAGCTAATATCCTGACACATTTCTATCCAAGGTCGTGACACTGCCCCAAAGAAAGTCCTGTAGCTGTCCTTAAGTGAAGACCTGAGGCGGTGCCTAACTCAGGCCCTGAAGCTTTCCCTAATGGAGGCCTTGATTCTGTGACTAATTCAAGCCCTGCTCATATCTTTCAATATGACCTTTCGCTGACCCAACAAAGGAGCTGATGCTGCTCCTATGTCATGCCCTGACAGAGTCTGCAGCTAGGGGGCTGACGCTAGGCCTCACTCAGACCCTGACCTTCTCCCTAAGTCAGGCTCTGACGCTGTCCCTACCCGAAGCCCTGGCACAGGTCCCAAATTAGGCCCTGATTGTCTAAGTAACTAAGACCTTGACACAAACCCTAGGTCAGGGGGCTGACGCTAGGCCTCAGTCAGGCCCTGACGTTCTCCCTAAGTCAGGCTCTGACGCTGTCCCTACCCGAAGCCCTGACACAGGTCCTAAATTAGGCCCTGCTTCTCTACGTAACTAAGGTCTTGACAGCAACACTAGGTTATTACCTGACACTAGCCCTAGACCTTAACATAAACTTGTCTTTAGCTAATGTCAAATTTAGCTGAAGAGATTCTTTAGGACAAAATTCTTTCATCCTGTGAATTTAGTTTTCTTAAAAAAATAATTTTGAAACTCTTACTAACCTCAAACAAAATGTACTCAACTTCTGTGGAATAATCCTTCATAGCAGCGTGCATGGTTCACTTCTGCATTCGCGTGTGGTGTCCTTCAGGGTGCTTGCAGGAATGGCTCCTCTTTTGCTAACTAAAAGCCTGATGCTGTCCCAAATAAGGCCCAGAAATTAGTCCCGAATCTGTAAATCTGTCCCTAACTGAGGCCTGGAGGCTCATGCTAACTCAGGCCCTGACACTGTCCCTAACAAAAGCCCTGACACTACACCTAACTCAGACCCTGACATGCTCCCTCATTAAGGCCCTGAAACTACTCCTAACTCAGTTCCTCATATGGTACCCAACAAAGGCTATAATGCTAGTCCTAACTCAGGCCCTGACACTGTCTCTCACTAAGGCCCAGCTGCTGCCAGTATCTAAAGTCCTGATATTATCCTGAGCTAATATCCTGACCCAGGTCTTACCAAGGTCCTGAAACTGGCCCAAAGTAAGCCTTGATGCTGTCCATAAATGAGGTCCTGAGCGTCTCCCTAACAGAGGCCCTGATAATGTCTTTAATGAAGACCCTAACGCTGCTGCCACAGAGGCCCTTATGCTGCTCCTAAGTCATGCCCTGACAGTGTCTCCAGCTACGGGCCTGACGCTGGGTCTCATCCAGGCCCTGTTGCTCGCCCTAAGTCCAGCCCTGATGCTGATCCAAAATAAGGCCCTGAGGTTCTCAGTAACTAAGGTCTTGACACTATCCCT
>NW_021147517.1:0-461 GCF_002837175.3 Physeter macrocephalus
CACGGAGTGGGATACTGAGTGGAGTGGCCACAGCCTTGGGCTCTGGTAGAAATCAGGAAGGGGCACCACGGGAGGAGACTAGCAGACTAGCAGGAGAGATAATTAAGAAAAATCTGTGGGGATCCAGCATGGTTGTGAGAATCAGATGTTAAACTACAGCGAAGTCTTGAAGATGGGTTCTTGGTGGGACTGGGGAGGTGTGTGCACCTGTGTGTTTATGTTTTGGGAATGGGAAGGGGCAGAGCACAGATGACAGATGTACTTTCTAAAGTTGAGATATGTTGCACTTCTCTTAACTTCTTGCCCCTTAGCTTAGTGATAATTATCTTTGTCTTCCCGTTAAAATGACCCTGGGAGACTCAAAACTTCTTTCACGGAGGACTCCCCCTCACGAGAATAATTAGGGCAGACTCTGCAGAAGTGGGGCAGCCGGATGGCAGCATATTTAAACATTTATCTGA
>NW_021147517.1:1798-2352 GCF_002837175.3 Physeter macrocephalus
CCCTCTGATTATTGGCCTTGTTCCCAGGACTGTCTCATGAGGTCACACATATTTCCCACGGGGATGATCTCTGAGACTCACCAACCATGCTTCTCTTTTTCTTCATTTTCTATCTGCAAAGTCATCAACTACACAAGGGCAGTATGAATTCTCACTGTGGAAACAGGTCTAAGATGTCGGGTGTGGACTGCTGGCCACACCTCTGTCAGAGCCACTGGCCAACCCCACCTGAAAGCCACTGTGTCCGGTGAGCATCCTGCTACTTCAAGAGTAGATGGCTTTGAGTTATTTTATTTTCTTTTTTCTTTTTTTTAAACATTAAAATCATGTAATAAATTATATTGCTTCGGATTTTATTTATTTTAGGAGAATTTTAAAATCTTTATTCGATTATAATTACTTTACAATGGTGTGTTAGCTTCTGCTTTACAACAAAGCGAATCAGTTATACATATATATATGTTCCCATATCTCTTCCCTCTTGTGTCTCCCTCCCTCCCACCCTCCCTATCCCACCCCTCTCATGGTCACAAAGCACTGAGGTGATCTCCCTG
>NW_021147517.1:5024-8565 GCF_002837175.3 Physeter macrocephalus
TTCATTTATTTCTGATCTGATCTTTATGATTTCTTTCCTTCTGCTAAATTTCAGGTTTTTTCTTCTTCTTTCTCTAATTGTTTAGGTGCAAGGTTAGGTTGTTTATTTGAAATGTTTCCTGTTTCTTAACATAGGATTGTATTGCTATAAGTTTCCCTCTTAGAACTGCTTTTGTTACATCCCGTAGGTTTTGGGTCGTTGAGTTTCCATTGCCATTTGTTTCTAGGTATTTTTTTGATTTCCTCTTTGATTTCTTCAGTGATCACTTCGTTATTAAGTAGTGTATTGTTTAGCCTCCATGTGTTTGTATTTTTCACAGATCTTTTCCTATAATTGATATCTAGTCTCATAGTGTTTTGGTCGTAAAAGATGCTTCATATCATTTCAATTTTGTTAAATTTACCAAGGCTAGATTTGTGTACCAAGATATGATCTATTCTGGAGAATGTTCCATGAGCACTTGAGAAAAATTTGTATTCTGTTGTTTTTGGTTGGAAAGTCCTATAAATATCAATTAAGACCATCTTGTTTAATGTATCATTTAAAGCTTGTGTTTCCTTATTTATTTTCAATTTGGATGATCTGTCCATTGGTGAAAGTGGGGTGTTAAAGTCCCCTACTATGATTGTGCTACTGTCAATTTCCTCTTTTATGGCTGTTACTATCTGCCTTATGTATTGAGGTTCTCCTATGTTGGGTGCATAAATATTTACAATTATTATATCTTCTTCTTGGATAGATCCCTTGATCATTATGTAGTGTCCTGCTTTGTCTCTTGTAATAGTCTTTATTTTAAAGTCTATTTTGTCTGATATGAGAATTGTTACTCCAGCTTTCTGCTGATTTCTATTTGCATGGAATATCTTTTTCCATCCCCTCACTTTCAGTCTGTATGTGTCCCTAGGTCTGAAGTGGGTCTCTTGTAGACATCATGTATACGGGTATTGTTTTCTTATCCATTCAGCCAGTCTGTGTCTTTTGGTGGGAGCATTTAATCCATTTACATTTAAGGTAATTAATGATATGTATGTTCCTATTCCGATTTACTTAACTGTTTTGGGTTTATTGTTGTAGGTCTTTTCTTTCTCTTGTGTTTCTTTCCTAGAGAAGTTACTTTAGCATATGTTTTAATGCTCGTTTGGTGGTGCTGAACTCTGCTATTGATCCCTTCTAGAGTATTTTTAATTTCATTTATTGTAGTGTTCCTCATTGCTTGTTTCCTCTTTAGTTCTTCTAGGTCCTTGTTAAATGTTTCTTGCATTTTCTCTATTCTATTTCCAAGATTTTGGATCAACTTTACTATCATGGTTCTGAAATCTTTTTCTGGTAGACTGCCTATGTCCTCTTCATTTGTTAGGTCTGGTGGCTTTTTACCTTGCTCCTTAATCTGCTGTGTGTTTTTCTGTCTTTTCATTTTGCTTATCTTACTGTGTTTGGGGTCTCCTTTTCTCAGTCTGCACGTTCGTAGTTCCCATTGTTTTTGGTATCTGTCCCCAGTGGCTAAGGTTTGTTCAGTGGGTTGTGTAGGTTTCCTGGTGGAAGAGACTAGTGCCTGTGTTCTGGTGGATGAGGCTGGAACTTGTCTTTCTGGTGGGCAGGTCCACTTCTGGTGGTGTGTTTTGGGGTGTCTGTAGCCTGTTTATGATTTTAGGCAGCCTCTCTGCTAATGGGTGGGGCTGTGTCCCTGTCTTGCTAGTTGTTTGTCATAGCGTGTGTAGCACTGTAGTTTGCTGGTCGTTGAGTGAAACTGGGTCTTGGCTTTGAGATGGAGATCTCTGGGAGATTTTCTCCATTTTATATTTTGTGGAGCTGGGAGGTCCCTTGTGGACCAGTGTCCTCAACTTGGCTCTCCCACCTCAAAGGCACAGCACTGACTCCTGGCTGGAGCACCAAGAGCATTTCATCCACACGGATTTTTTGAGACTTATGTTAATGTGTATATATTATACTTAGGCAAACTCTGCCAGTCGAGCATCAGTCTGAAGCGAAGCTCCTGGATAGTGAGTGACTCCAGGGTCAGAGGATCGGATCTCAATCCATGGATGAGAAAGCTCTCAAGCTCTAGGAAGCCCGGTGGGGAAGAAGAGAAGCTAAGCACCAGGACCCCATTAGTATCACAGCTCGCCCAGCCGTTCAGGTCACCGGTAGTAATTTTGACACATTTCAATGGTTGTGATGGCTGAGAATCTTGGCCACATAGTCTTTCACCTCATCCAGGTCTCAATTTTTCAGGCCCCACATGAACTCCTTGTCGCACATCACTGCAGCGGGGCGGACCGGCTAGCCGGGCAGAAAAAGTGGAGGCAGTGGCAGCAGAAAGCGTATACGGCCGGGCGAGCGGGAGACAGGGCCGCGCAGAGCCGGAGCAAAGAGAAGGCGGCGTAGGCTGGCAGGAGAGCGAGGCAGTTTGCCGCGGCGACTGTTGGGGCAGGAGAAAGAAAGTTTTTTGCGGCCACTGGGACCAGCAGAGAAGGTTCTGCCTGGCCAAAGAGAAGTTGGAGCGCTTGCACTTCCGGTTCAGTCCCAGCTAGGGCCCTCTCCCCCTTAGGATAATTTGAAATTTCAAAGGGAAAGTAAATCAACGTCGTCATTTTATAATTGGGAAGAAAACAACACACTGAAGTCCAGAGCCGTGTGAGAGGTAGATTGAATCAGGATAGAGAGGAAGAGAGCATGGGTTGGAATGTGATTGGGAAAAATAATGCAGCTTTGTACTTTCCTTGTGGTGCAGTGATTAAGAATCCTCCTGCAAATGCAGGGGACACGGGTTTGAGCCCTGGTCCGGTAAGATCACACATGCTGCGTAGCAACTAAGCCCATACACCACAACTACTGAGCCTGCGCTCTAGAGCCCGCGAGCCACTAATGCTGAGCCCATGTGCCACAACTGTGGAGCACATGCACCTAGAGCCTGTGCTCAGCAACAAGAGAAGTCACTGCAATGAGAAGCCCGCACACCACAACGAAGAGTAGTCCCTGCTCGCTGCAACTAGAGAAAGCTTGCACAGAGCAACAAAGACCTAACACAGCCAAAAATAAATAAATAAATAGATTAACAAGAATTAATGCAGTTCTGAATGAGGGAATTAAGTGATATTTTGAAGGTAGAATTCGTAACATTATCTGTGGTCCTAGAATCCAGGTCTGAGACTATCTCTCCAAAATTCCACCATTTTTCTCTTCCTAATGATTTGTCTATGGCGATAGTGGTTCATATGTATTGAGAAATTACTCTTCTAAGCCATATGGTAAATATCTCCTATCTATGCTCTCCTCTGACCTTCACTATAGCCCTGTGTATTAGGTGCTACCACCATCGTAGTACAAATGAGAAAATCCAGGCTTAGAGAAGTTAAGTTAATATATCCTGTGTCACAGAGCAAAGGACAATCAGAACTGGGGTTGATCAGATAGCCTATCAAAGTACAATAACCAGGGTAGCTGTGATTATTATGTAACAAATAATATAAGGGCAATAAAAACACCCCAAGAAATAAGATATTCTTATATAACTTTCATCTCTGCCATGGTATCACCTGCC
>NW_021147517.1:10303-13509 GCF_002837175.3 Physeter macrocephalus
CAAAGTTAAGGTGACCATATGTGTGTGGGTTTATCTCTGGGCTTTCTATCCTGTTCCATTGATCTATATTTCTGTTTTTGTGCCAGTACCATACTGTCTTGATTACTGTAGCTTTGTAGTGTAGTCTGAAGTCAGAGAAGAACTCAAATTATTAAATCCATTATTCGGACACTGGCGATTACCATGAATTCCAAGGAAATACCTGCCCTGGAAGAATCTGCCTAAATGAGCAGAAAATCTACAAGGCTCCTGTCTCCTCTCTGCGCTCTGAGGCAAAAAGTGCACAGAGATGAAGCTAGGGAAATAAACCTGGTTTTCCCTGAGCCACTGGGATGTCCTAGGCTGTCCACACAATCACGTATCTCTTCTGGTCCCTCTCAAAATCTGTCCAGGATTTTTTGGTGCAGGGACAGTGCTCAGCATGTCAGCCCTGAGTGTCACCAAAGACAAGGGAAAACAAAAGATTGAAAGGGAAACAATCCAAGTGAGGGGAATCTCACCCATGATGAACTTATTACAGTTTGGCTTCGTTTGTTAGAAAAGGAATGAAACTCTGCCTCGTGAGGTTAACAGAAACTGGTGACTAACCGAATTCTTGAGCTTGTCTTAAAACTCCTTAAACACCCCTCTACTTGTAGCCCGCCTTCGGTGAGCAAGCTCACTTTAATTGTTTTGTTGCCTGTCCTCCAATCTTCGTGTTGCTTAAACAATAAGATTTCACACCAGTTATTTTCAGGAACTTGGAGTCAGCTGTGTCTAACTCAAGCTTGAGCTGGCTAAGACTTGTTGGGACCACTGCCCCCAAACCTGGGCCTGTGCAGGTGTCCCACACGTTTTAGGTCAGAGGACCAGAAATTCCATCCTCAGAAAATGCTAAGTGCCTCCACTTTTGATCATACATTCCACGAAGAAGCACATTACTCATACACCTCTGCAGAACACCAATTACCTCACATTTCCCTACTTCCTGTCACCTTTCTTCAGGCCTAAGGCCACCCAGCTTCTTTATCCCTCAAATATCTCAAGCCCCTGGCCTTTGGCGAGGGTGATCTGAGACTTGTCCTCCTATCTTCTCTCTTGGGTGCCTTGTGAATAAAGCCTTCCTTTGCTGCACCTCAGTGTCTCAGGTTTTCGACTTTTTTGCATAGAACACATGAACCTGGTTCAGTAACAGGAGCACCCATGTTTCTTGTCTTGATGTTGATCAAAGCTCCTCTTATCTGGGAGCAGAGTGGAGCAGGGGTAGCTCTTAACTTCCCTTTTGGATTAGGCAGTGTCAATGATGTTGGATTACATTGAAGAGGTCTGGAATTCTGTATATGAAGATGTATAGTGGCTAGTTCAATTAGAATCTCTCCATATTACAATTTTTAAACATCCATAATGCAAGCAAACACCTTCCCAGAGGCCATGCACAAACAGTGCACTCCCCTGCTCGACATCCACGTAAGAGTCACCCCAGCAGTCCCCAGCAGAGCTGAGTGTCAGGCAGAGACCACAAGGAAAGGAGGCCAGTGTGCTGGGTCCTGGTGGTGGTTATAGACACACACTACAAGGGGGAATCCATACCCAGAATCTTTAGGCTGACATGAGTGGGAAATAGTGAGAAAAAGTAACATTTGTTGTCAGAGCATTAGCTGTGAGAATATCAAAAAGAAAGGTCTTGGAAAGGGCTATGGGGCAGTGGGCAGTCTTAGGCCAGCAGCAAGATGGAGAAGCAGGAGGCCTCTTTAAAGATATGATATTTTGAGGATTGTGGTGAAGCACAGGAGGCTAGGAAAGGGCTATGGGGCAGTGGGCAGTCTTAGGCCAGCAGCAAGATGGAGAAGCAGGAGGCCTCTTTAAAGATATGATATTTTGAGGATTGTGGTGAAGCACAGGATGTTGCTAAAGATGAGACTTGTGGAACCTGATATAGTAAAAAGAATCAGAGGACATATCAGGAACAAAAAGAATCTGTACTGCACCCAACCATGGCAGCCATCGAGGGCGCTCTCTAAATAAGAATCCAAGTCACCACCCACATGCCTCTCACAACCTCCTCATTTATAAACGCCATGATATTTGATGGGTGAGGCTGGTTTTAAAGTGCAGTGGTCAGTGCCAACATATCAGGCACCCAAGAGACTAATGCAGCCTTCTGAAAAAGCCAAAGATATCTAGTTCCTTTCCTGGGTCTGTAGATAAATGATACTTCTGGATAGGGTTGATCTTAAACTTGTCTTTCAGATCTTTACTTTCCCATCCATAAAGTACAGTTCACACCATCTCTCGGGCCAGCACTGACACTTTAAGTTTGACCTACCCACAAATTCTTCAGATACTCACGGAATTGAACTAAGAAATCCCACCTGGTCATCCACACTCATGTTTCCATTCCTGCCCTTCCCACTGCCATTACCTGCATGACACAGGAGCCAGTTCCCTTTTCTTACTGAGCACACTTGGGGTGGAGGTCATTTTCAGTGCATGGAAACTAGAAATTTAATAGTGATTATATCAGGCATTCCATATGTCATCTGAGGCACTGGCCTGCTTTCTTTTTTCAAAAAGGAAGTGGAGCAAGGCCCCAGGATTACCCACCCCACTTACCTCAGACTTCTTTCATTCTCCATATTTTTTTTAGCAAGAAAGAAATCTAAAGCAAAAGTTAAGGTAGAGTAGAGGAAAGTGAAGCGACACCAAAGGACAATGTATCCTTTCCTGTGTTGCAGGTTTCCATCATCAGTCCTTGGATGAGTGTGTCCACTGTCCTCTCTCAGCCAAAGACAGGTATTAGGGGCTCTTCCTTCAATAACCTGATGCCTGCTGAGAGTCAAGTGTCCCCCGACTGTTTGCAGGGACATTGCAGGTGTTGTCCCGGGTTAATAAGAGATTGTCACTCAGTGCGGTCCCCACCGGCTCAGCAACATCTCAAGCACAAACCTGGACCCCACGTGACTCATATCTGGGGCTCCATCTCAGGCCCACCAATCCAGAGCCCAACGTTTAAATTAAAATCTAAACATAAAAATTTTTCCAATGACATCCTTCCCAAGTAAACTTGTGAGCCCACCCAGATGCATTCTGTTCCTTAGGTGACCCTCTCCCCCTTACAAAGGGTGTGGCATAGAATCATTTCTACACTTCCCGCCGGCCCCAGTTTTCTTAGTTTTCCATTAGGGTCTGCTTCTTCCCAGGACAGACCCGCTCTCCCCACTCTCTCC
>NW_021147521.1:0-265 GCF_002837175.3 Physeter macrocephalus
CTCGCACCAGCTGCAGCAACTCGTGCTGCAGGTCTTCTTCTCGTGGGGTGTTTGCTGCGGGGCAGCTGCAGTTCTTCCCCTTCATTCCCTGCCGCTGCTGTTTCCTGCTCCGCTGCAGCAGCGGCTCCTCTTCACCTGCTGCCCTCTCGCTGTCACTGCTGCTGCTGCTGCTCAGATAACTGTGGGACTGTTTGGGAAGCTGAAGGTGCTGAATGGCGGTGATATATCAAAGGCGGAGCGGTGTGCTGCTGAACGCTACACGCTG
>NW_021147521.1:7026-8280 GCF_002837175.3 Physeter macrocephalus
ATCGCAAGTCGGAGGCAGGAAGGCGCGGGTGGACGTAGCCCAGCAGCAGCAACGGCACTGGCTTTTTTTTTCTGCATGCACACAGGTGTACACACAGGCCGCTCTTTGAATATGTGTGTGCACGTGCACCAAGAGACAGACGCATACACTGAGGAAATGCATGCATTTGCATGCATGCACCCACAGAAATCCATTGGAAGAAGTGTCTCTCTTCTCTGCGTCAGAGGGGCGGTTGTTTCTTTTTTCTGCGCGTGACCACGCCCCGCCGCATGCACATGTTTTTTCCACATAGCTAATACACATAGACGCATGGACGACATATGTACACATATTCACAAATACATTAGACATCTGCAGCAACTTCGCGCTGTACAGACACCCCTCCGTGGCCAGCATTCCTGCCTGGCAACGGTGCCAAACCCGCGGCCTCAGAGACGCTTTGCTTCTTTTGCCTAAGAGCAACTCTCAAGGAACTATATATAGAGAGAGAGATAGATAGATAGATAAATAGATAGATAGATAGAGGCACTTGTGTACGTGTCTGCATATATATGTGTATGTGTGTGTGCGTCTTATTTGTATCATAACTGTGGATGTAAAGGTGAGGGTGTGTCTGTCTGAGGTCTGAGAGACAGAGAGAAAGAGAGAGAAAGAAGGAAGGGCGTTATTCTTTGCCACAGCGGGGTCTCTCACTGCCGCTTTGTGCGTAGCGCATGTGTGATGGATGGCTTTTGACTTGTTGACTCGCGCGTCAGACAAACGAAGCTGCTCTGCGAGAAACTCTTTGGACTTCCTGCGGCGCGCATTCTTCTTCTCTACAATGATGGAGTGAGGCAGAGGCAGCAGAAGCAGCTGCAGTCTACTCAGCAGCATGCCCCATCTCCACCTGTGTTCACCTATTTGCATGTGCTCCCTTGTCTCTCTTCTGCGTATACGTATGTGTACATATGTCGAGCCTATATATGCCGTTTGGTCTCCAGTGTGTATGCATGGATGGATGGATGTGTGTATTTGTATGTATGGATGCATGGATGTATGCACGGATGTATGTATGGATGTGTGTATGTATAAATGGATGTATGTATGTGTGTATTTGTATGGATGGATGTATGCACGGATGTATGTATGGATGTGTGTATGTATGGATGGATGTATGCACGGATGTATGTATGGATGTGTGTATGTATAAATGGATGTATGTATGTGTGTATTTGCATGGATGGATGGATGTATGCACGGTTGTATGTATGGATG
>NW_021147521.1:13005-13461 GCF_002837175.3 Physeter macrocephalus
GAGGGGAGGCGGTGCCTGCCTTGGCGAGTGGCAGAAACGTCTTCGTTTTCTCTGCCATTCTCGGGCCCTCACGCTGCCCACAGTGGCGCACATTCTGCGAGAAACACACACACCAGTCATTCACCGCCACTGTATACACGTGTATATCCAGGTATTGTGTATATACGAGTATGGTGACCAGCTGCTATCGAGTGCAGCAATACAGATATCGGGTTATCTACGACGAAGGCAAGTAAATAGGTACTTCTGTACAAACGTCCGTCACTCACGTCTATCCAGAGATCTATCTACAAGCCACGTGTACACCCGTGTACGCATATCTAGTTATATATGTGTAGCAAGATAGAGGCAGCTTCCTGCTTGAGACGCGTGCCTCATACATCTTTGTCTTTCGGTACCGCCGCGGCGCAGATACTGTTGCTGCGCTGCTCGTGCCACTGCTGCCGGCGATCCACG
>NW_021147522.1:0-1559 GCF_002837175.3 Physeter macrocephalus
GGTATTGCATAGGTATTTTGTGATATATATTTCATATATATTAGTACATATCTGTTAACCCCCATATCCTAATTCATCCATTCCTTACACTTTTCCATTTGGTTAAACATAATTTTGTTTTCTTAATCTATGCGTTCCTTCTCTTGGAAATAATTTCATGGGTATCAATTTTTAGGTAACACCTATAAGTGATATCATAATATATCTGTTTTTCGGTTTCCTCCCTACTTCAAATTGGGTGTTTATCTCTAGGTCCTTCTATGGTGGTGCCAAAGGCACTATTTCATTCTTTTCCATGGCTAATATCCCATGTGTACATTGACCACTTCTTCGTTGTGTATTTTTCTCTTGATGGACATTTTGGTTTCTTCCAAGTCTTGGCTATGTTAAATGTTGCTGCATGCAGGATTGCCAGACTGTGTCTTTTTGATCCTGGTCTGCTCAGGTGATAGGCGCATCTAAGGGCCTACCAGATCACATGGTAGTTCAATTTTTACCTTTAAACCACCTCTATTATGTTTTCACTACTGACTGTTAGCAGTTTACATCCCACTAGAAGGTAGAGGGTACACAGTTCACTAAAACCCCTTCAGCATTTATTCTTTGTAGACTTTTTGCTGAAGATCATTCTGATGGCTGTGAGGTGAACTTTTTTGTAGACTGGATTTGCATGGCTTTATTAATTCCTGATGTTCAGAATTTTTTCATACCCTCTTTTTTAAAAAAAAAAAGAAGGAAAAGACAAACGGTGCGTTAAATATGCCTTTTGAAACTGTGTTCTTCAAATGTGGACGTCTTTTGAATTTCTTGGTCGATTTACAACCCCAGGATTTGTTTTGACGGCAGGTGTCATTTACAGGCCTCAATTATTTTGAATATTAAGTGACCATTAGCGCTGGGTTTAAAGCTGCTGTTTTGTGAAACGGCCACCAGGCGGCAGCATTTCTCCTTACCAAAACTGGTTACTAGGGCAACAGAGCCTTAATGGAAGTGGTGTTCTAGGTTGTAAATTAGAATGGAATGTACCAGGAAAAAGCCCCTTAAGTTTATGTCTCACGACTTCTTGTTCGTTTTTTTAATTTAATTTTTATTTTTTTATCACAGCAAGTTTGATTCCAATGTTTTGCTTGTTCTAGGTGTGCAAAATATGGTTCATTTACACATATACATATATCTATTTTTCTTTGGATCCTTTTTCCATGTAGGTTATGACGCAATGTTGAGTAGTCTTCTCTTTGTATTCCGTAGGTCTCTGGTGATTATATATTTCACCTGTGTTTGTATAGCTCTGTTAAACCCAGTATCCTAATGTATACAATCCTCACAACTTTCCACTGGTGAACCATAAGTTTGTTTAATGAATCTGTGATTGCCTTTCTCTGTGGAAATATCTTCACTGGTATCAATGTTTAGGTAACACCTATAAGTGATATAATAGGATATGTGTCTTTCACTTTCTGACTTACTACAAGTTGCGCGATTACCTCTAGACTCACCTATGGTGCTGCAAATGGCATTGTGCCATTTTTTTCCTTGGCTAATATTCCATCTGTACATGT
>NW_021147522.1:1710-7898 GCF_002837175.3 Physeter macrocephalus
AGATCATATCATAGCTCAATGTTTACCTTGTAAAGGCACCTCCATTCTGTTCTCATTATTGGCTCTTACCAGGTTAAGTCCCACTTAAAGTTGAGGGTATGCACGTCTCCACAACCCCTTCAGCATTTATTGTTTGTAGTTTTGTTGCTGATGGTTCTTCTGACTGGTGTGAGATGATACCTCTTTGTGTTTGGATTTGCATGCGTCTCGTAATCCTTTGAAATTGAGCTTTCAGGCATGTCCCTTTTTTTCTTCAAACTGCGAGTACAGCTTACCTCTTCAAATTGCGTGTACAGCTTACCTCTTCAAATTCTTTTCTGGAAGTATGTGCACATTTTGAAATATTTTGGCCATTACCTCCCTCAAGGCATTTTGAGGTCAGGTTTCATTTACAGCCCTCCAGTACTTGTGCATATGAAGTGACCATTAGCACAGGTTTTAAAGCTGCTTTTGCAGGTAACGGCCAGAGGGCGGCAGCATTTCTGCGTTCCCCACTCTGGTAACTAGTGAAACAGACCTTCCTACTAGTGGTGTTCCTCGGTTATAAATTAGAGTGGAATGTGCCCAGATAAACCCCCAAATCTGATGTCTCCTTACTTATGTTTGTTTTTAAAATTGAATTTATATTTTTTATTGGAGTAATATTCCATTGTGTACATGGACCACTTCTTCTTTGTGCATTCCTCTGTTGATGGACATTTTCGTTGCTTCCAAGTGTTGGCTATGGTAAATATTGCTGGAGTGCAGGATTGCCAGCCTGTGTCTTTTTGATTCTCATCCTGTCAGGCGATAGGCCCAGCATTGGGTATGTTTGATTGAATGGTAGCCAAATGTTTACCCTTTCAAGGCACCTCCATTGTGTTTTCATCAGTGGCTATTACCACGTCCCACTTAGAACCGAGGGTACGCATTTCTTCACAACCTCTTCAGCATTTATTGTTTGCAGAATTTTTGCTGATGGCCATTCTGACTGGTGTGAGCTGATAGGTTTTTGTAATTTTTATTTGCATGTCTTTAATGTTCAGCATTTTTCAACGCCTTTTTTTATTCTATTAAACAAAAACAGAAAAAACTGTGGATACAATAAACCTCTTGAAATTGTCCTTTGGAAGGTTGCTCTCTTTTGAATTTTTTGGGCGATTTTCGATCCCAGAATTTTTTTTTGAGGGCAGGTGTCATTTACACGCCTGCAACGAATGTGAATATTTAGTGACCCTTAGCACTGGGTTTAAAGCTGCTGTTGTGGAAAACGGCCACAAGGCTGCAGCGTTGCTCCATTCCCAAATCTGGTTACTAGGGCAGCAGAGTCTTTCTGGAAGTCATGTTCCCAGGTTGCACATTAGAATGGAATGTGCCAGGAAAACCCCCCATAAGTTTATGTCACATTACTTCTTGTTCGTTGCTTTAATTTTTTTAATCGGGGCAATGATTAGAATATTGTTTGTCCTAGGTGTACACAGTCTGGTTCATTTGTACATTTTATATATATCAACTCATGTACAGATCCTCTCCCCATGTAAATTATTGCAGAATGTTCCGTAGACTTCCCTTCCTGTATGGTCGGTCTTTTTGATATATGTATTTAATATGTATTTGTACAGATATGGTAACCCTAATCTTAATTTTTTCATTCCCCCCACCTTTCCTTTTAGATAAGCATAGTTTGTTTTCTAAGTCTGTGAGTATCTTTCTCTGTGGAAATATGTTCGTTTGTGTCAGTTGTTAGATAACGCCTATAAGTGACATCATAGGATATGTCTTTTGCTTCCCGGCTTACCTCATGTTCTGTGTTTATCTCTAGGCTCATCTATGGTGCCTCAAAGAGAAGTGTTTCATTGTTTTCCATGGCTAATAATCCATTGTGTACATGGGCCAGATCTTCTTATCCATTCATCTGTTGATGGACATTTTTTTTTGCTTCCGTGTCTTGGCTATTGTGAAAATTCCTGCAGTGCAGCTGTTGCAGCCTGTGTCTTCTCGACTCTGGTCTTCTCAGGTGAGAGGCTCTGCAGTGGGCCTGCTGGATGGAATGTTGGCTCAATTTTTACTTTTAAACGCAGCTCTTTTCTGTTCTCATTATTGGCTGTTACCATTTTACATCTCACCAGCAGCTAGAGGGTACAGAGTTCTCTGAAACCCCTTCAGCATTTATTGTTTGTAGACTTTTTGCTGATGGTAGTTGACTTGTGCGAGTTGAAACCTTATTGTAGATTAGATGAGTCTAATAATTCCTGATGTTGAGCTTTTATCCATTTTCCTTTTTTTGAAAAAAGAGTGAGTAAAATTTACCTCTTCATACTATCGCCTTGAAACATTTGCCTGTTTTGAATTTTTTCGGCCATTCCCTAGCTCAAGACGTTTTTTGAGGCAAGTGTGTTGTACAGCCCTGAGTCCTTGTAATTGTTAAGTGACTGTTAGCTGTGGGTTTAAAGCCGCTCTTGCGGGAAACGGCCAAAAGGCGGAAGCATTTCTCCATTTCCAACTCTGGGTTTTTGGGCAACAGAGCCTTCCTAGAAATCTTGTTACTAGGCTGCAAATTAGAGTGGAATGTGCCAGGGCAAATCCTCAAGAGCATATATCTCCTTACTTCTTGTTCGTTTTTTAAATTAAACTGTTATTTACTATCAGAGGAAATTTGATAAAAATGTGTGTGTTTTAGGTTTACAGAATCTGGTTTATTATATCTATGTATCGATGTATTCATCTTTGGATCCTTTCCCGTGTAGATTATTACAGAATGTTGAGTAGACCTCTTTTGGTATTCCACAGGTATTTTGTGATTATATATTTCATATGTATTAGTACATATCTGTTAACCCCTATATCCTAATTTATACATTCCTTACAGATGTAAGGAACACCTGGATAAAATGAGAAAGCTACACATTGTGCTGGTCCTTTCAGGGAGTGGGAAAGGATGGCAAGTGGTAAAATATTATCTTTTCCTTTAATCTTTTAAAATTTCACTTGTTACAAAGAACTTGAATTTTAATGGTATTTTTAAAAAAGTAACAATGGAAATTTAAAAGAAAAATATATATATTGTGTGTTTAATTAATTTCATAGAATTATTATCCCTCAATCATAATTCTGTTAGGACACCAGTATAGAGATTATTTCTTAATATTTAGGTGAGAACCATTTCCTTCCCTTTTTGAGAAAAATTCTGTAAACTCAGTTCCAGTAATGGCACTCTTCCCCAAATCAAAGGTTTAACCAGGGAGATGCAAGCAGAATAATCCTGAAAACACAAAGCAATACAACAGCAAGAGAAAATTTCTAACTTCCAATAACAGCTCAATTTAGATGTTGGTTTATATCTTCAGAAAAGAAGCATGCCTTCTTGACTTGCTAACCAGTCAAAATCTGTGTATTCTACAGAAAATCTGTGATGTTATTCCCATCAAAGTACCTTTTACTGCTTCTGCCTCCATTAGATTTGCTAAGCACTAGTGTTTTAAAGTACAGGTTACAAACAAAATTCTAATGAGATTTATTTATAATGTGTGTGTTATTTGTCTCATACTAGTGTCTATACTCTTCTGCATGGCTGGACCCGAAATAATATTCCTTTACGTGCTAAGTGATATCTGGAGAGTGGGAGAGGTTAGTAAATACCCTAACCCTAAAGCATACCCTAAACCTAACCCTAACCTGAACCCTAACCCATACCCTAATCAGAAGCCATACCCTAACCCTAAACCATACCATAATCCTAACCCATACCCTAACACTAACTCCTACCCTAACTTTTACACTAACCCTAACCTGTACCCTAAACCATACCGTAACCCTAATCATAACACGTACCCTAACAATACCCCGTTCCCTAAACCGTACACTAACCCTAATCCGTATCCCTACTGTGAACTATACCCTAAACCGTGTCCTAACCCGTACCCTAATCCTAACCCATACCCTAACCTGTCCACTAACCCTAAACCTAATGCTAATCCTAACCCGTACCCTAACACTAAACCATTCCCTAAGCTGCACACTAACACTAACCCTTAGTGATACTCTAAACTATACCCTAACCCATACCCGAACACATAACCTAATTCTAACCCGTACCCAAACACTAAGCCGCTCCTTAACCCATACACTAACCCTATCCCATAGCCATACCCTAAACTATAACCTAACCCGTGCCATAATCCTAAACCTAATCCTAACCCATACCCTAACATTAATCAGTACTGTAACCCATACCCTAACGATAACTCTAGCCATAACTCGTACCCTAACAGTACCGTAATCTTAACCTGTACCCTAACACTAACCTGTTCCCTAACACGTAGCTAACCATAATCCTAACCCGTAGCCATATCCTAAACTATACCCTAAACATAATCCGTGCCTTAACTCTAAACCTAAGCCTAACCTGTGCCCTATTCCATACCCTAATCCGTACCCTAACACTAACCCATTCTCTAACCCATACACTAACCCTAAACCATAGCCATACTCTAAACTATACCTTAACCCTAAAGCGTACACTAAACCTAACCCTAACCCATACCCCAACCTGTAGCCGAAACCGTAACCTAACCCTAAATGTACCCTAAGCCATACCCTAACCCGTACGCTAACCCGTGCTTTAACCCTAAACCTAACCTTAACCCTCAACCTAACACTAAGCTGTAACCTAACACTAAACCATACCCTAACGCATACCCTAAACCTAATCCTTAGCCGTACGCTAACCCTAAACCGTATCTTAACCCTAGCCCATACCGTATCCAGTACCCTATCCATTCCCTAACCTGTACCCTAATCGTACCCTAAAACTAACCCGTTCCCTAACATGTACACTAACCCTAATCCATAGCCATACCCTAAACTATACCCTAACCTGTACCCTAATCCGTGCGCTAACCGTAACACTAATCCTAACCCGAGCCCTAAACCTAACACGTACCCTAACTCTGACCCTTAAACCTAACCGTAACCCGTACCCTAATCCTAAACCGTACCCTAACGATAACCCGTCCCCTCACCCGGACATGCCCCCTAACACGTAGCCGAACCACAATCTCGAGCCTAACCCTCACCCGGCTCTAACCCTAGCCCTAGCAATGACCCCTAAGCCTAACCCTTCCCCTCGCCCGTACACACCCCCTAACACGTATCCGTACCCCAATCTCGACCCTAACCCTAAGCCGGGCCTAACCCTAACCCTAGCCCGACCCCTGAGCCTGAGCCCGAAGGCTCAGCCTTAGCCTGAACCCTCAGCCGTACCCTATCGATAACCCGTCCCCTGGCCCGTACACACCCCCTAACACGTATCCGTACCCCAATCTCGACCCTAACCCTAAGCCGGGCCTAACCCTAACCCTAGCCCGACCCCTGAGCCTGAGCCCGAAGCCTCAGCCGTAGCCTGAACCCTCAGCCGTACCCTAACGATAACCCGTCCCCTGGCCCGTACACTCCCCCTAACACGTATCCGTACCCCAATCTCGACCCTCACCAGGCCCTAAACCTAACCCTGACCCTGAACCCTAGGCCGTACCTTAACGATAAGCAGTCCCCTCGCCCGTACACTCCCCCTAACATGTATCCATACCCGAATATCGAACCTAAAGCGAACCCAGACGTAACCCTAATGATAACCGGTCACTGGCCCGTACACTCCCTTTGACAGCTATTCGTACACCAATTTGACCCTAACCCTCACCCAGTCCTAACACTAACACCAGCCCTAACCCTGACCCTGAACCCTAGGGCGTACACTAACGATAACCCGTCTCCTCGCCCATACATTCCCTCTAAAACGTATCCTTACCCCAATATCAACCCTAACCCTAAGCAGGGCCTAAACCTAACTCTAGCCCGACCCCTGACCCTGAACCCTAAGCCTAAGCCGTACCCTAACGATAACCGGTACCCTGGCCCGTACACAAACCCTAACACGTATCCGTACCCCAATCTCGACCTAACTCTAGCCCGAACCCTGATGCTGAACCCTAATCCGTACCCTAACGATAACCCGTCCCCTGGCCCGTACACTCCTCCTAACACGTATCCGTACCCCAATCTCGACCCTAACCCTAAGCCGGGCCTAACCCTAACCCTAGCCCGACCCCTGAGCCTGAGCCCGAAGCCTCAGCCCTAGCCTGAACCCTCAGCCGTACCCTAACGATAACCCGTCCCCTGGCCCGTACACTCCCCCTAACACGTATCCGTAC
>NW_021147522.1:9136-9671 GCF_002837175.3 Physeter macrocephalus
TACCCTAACGATAACCCGTCCCCTGGCCTGTACACGCCCCCTAACACGTATCCGTACCCCAATGTCGACCCTAACCCTAACCCGGTCCTAACTCTAACCCTAGCCCGACCCCTGACCCTGAACCCTAAGCCTAAGCCGTAGCCTGAACCCCCAGCCGTACCCTAACGATAACCCGTCCCCTGGCCCCTACACTCCCCCTAACACTTATTCGTAACCCAATGTCGACCCTAACCCTAACCCGGGCCTAACCCTAACTGAAGCCCAACCCCTGACCCTGAACCTTAAGCCTAAGCCGTAGCCTGAACCCTCAGCCGTAGATTAACGATAACCGGTCCCCTGGCCCGTACACTCTCCCTAACAGGTATCCATACCCCAATCTCGACCCTAACCCTAACCCGGGCCTAACCCTAACCCTAGCCCGACCCCTGACCCTGAACCCTAAGCCTAAGCCGTAGCCTGAACCCTCAGCCGTACCCTAACGATAACCCGTCCCCTGGCCCGTACACGCCCCCTAACACGTATCCGTACCCCAATC
>NW_021147522.1:11322-11502 GCF_002837175.3 Physeter macrocephalus
CCTACCACGTATCTGTAACCCAATCTCGACCCTAACCCTAACCCGAGACTAACCCTAACCCTAGCCCGACTCCTCACCCTGAACCCTAAAGCTAAGCCGTAGCCTAAACCCTCAGCCGTACCCTAACGATAACCCGTCCCCTGGCCCGTACACTCCCCCTAACACGGATCCGTACCCCAA
>NW_021147522.1:13089-13458 GCF_002837175.3 Physeter macrocephalus
GCCGTACCCTAACGATAACCCGTCCCCTGGACCGTACACTCCCCCTAACACGTATTCGTACCCCAATCTGGACCCTAATCCTAACCCGGGCCTAACCCTAACCCTAGCCCGAACCCTGACCCTGAACCCTAAGCCTAAGCCGTAGCCTGAACCTTCAGCCTTACCCTAACGATAACCCGTCCCCTGGCCCTTACACGCCCCCTAACAGGTATCCGTACCCCAATGTCGAACCTAACCCTAACCCGGGCCTAACTCTAACCCTAGCCCCACCCCTGACCCTGAACCCTAAGCCTAAGCCGTATCCTGAACCCTCAGCCGTCCACTAACGATAACCGGTCCCCTGGCCCGTACACTCTCCCTAACAGGTAT
>NW_021147524.1:0-13449 GCF_002837175.3 Physeter macrocephalus
GTGCTCTAAGTGGTTGTATAAAATGGAAGGTTTATATAGGAAGGAGGGTGGGGCAAGGGAGCTATTAGCAAAAGAGAAGAAAGGATTATTTTTAGGCCAGGACATCTTTTTATGGGGGAAGGGACCGGCAAGGGTTTTATTATACAGATTGACTCTTCTTTCTCTGGGGAATGAAGAGAGCCCATTTGGCAGATTACCTCATTGGTGCTGACTAGAAAATTCCAGACTAAGTGATTAAGATTACATTTCCAATGAAGGTTGAAACTGCCATAGGTTAGGTATTAAATCTAGGACTGGTGTCATGGGCTTTAGCACAAGTGACACCATTTGGGGCCTGTGGTTTTTCTCTTTAACAGTTGCAAACATCATGACTCTTTAGCTCTAAGTATTTCAACGTGCATCTCCCAAGAATAAGACCATTCTCCCACATAATTACAGTATCATTATTATACTTAAAAAATTGAAAATAATTCCCTAAAGTTTTTTATATCTAGAAATGAGATTTGTTTTAAAATTATTCAATAATCCTGTGGGCCAGCGGTGAGGGATGGGGAGACAGGAAATAACTGTGGCCGTGAATTGATGATAGTAGATGCAGGCTAATGGAAAATGGTGTCTTTGCACTTAACGTTTATTTGTTTGAAAATTTTTTAAAAAGATTTTTTTTTGCTGTGGACCATTTTGTGTGTGTGTGTGTGTGTGTGTGTGTGTGTGTGTGTGTGTGGTATGCGGGCCTCTCACTGTTGTGGCCTCTCCGTTGTGGAGCACAGGGTCCGGATGCGCAGGCTCAGTGGCCATGGCTCACGGGCCTAGCCGCTCCGCGGCATGTGGGATCTTCCCGGACCGGGGCACGAACCCGTGTCCCCTGCATCGGCAGGAGGACTCTCAACCACTGCGCCACCAGGGAAGCCCGCTGTGGACCATTTTTAAAGTCTTTATTGAATTTGTTACAATATTGCTTCTGTTTTATGTTTTGGTTTTTTGACCACGATGCACGTGGGATTCTAGCTCCACGACCAGGGATGGAACTCGAACCCCCACCCCCTGCATTGGAAAGCGAAGTCTCAACCACTGGACTGAAGAGGGGTTGAGGATTTGAGAAACTAGAGTGAAAACCGGGAAATCCATGAGAAGATGGGAGGTAGTTGGCGGCCAGTTGTGGGGAGACTGTGACTGTAGCCAGAGTGGAAGGGGGTCAGATGCCTTGAGATGGGGGTGAGACTGAGGGAGAGCTATTTCAGTTGTGCTCACCTGTGCCTCTTCCCTCCTCATCCCCACTCCCCAGGACCCTGGGTGGATCATTACCTGCCCCATTGCCTCATGAGGCTGTAAACCCAGCACTCCAGCCCTACTAGGTAGGGCTAGACCAGTGGACCTTAAACATTACCTCCCCACCTGCTTCATATCCTAGGGTCTGGGCCTTAGCCTTCCCCTAAATTCACTGACACCCCTAAAATAATAGGAACTCAAAGGGAAACATATTTGCAATGAAAGAAAAACAACAAACAGAGAAACCTGTATTAGATGAAGCTGAGTTAATAGACCTGGTCAAGTTTAAAATAAGTATAATAAATATCCTCAAAATATAAGGGAGGATATTGTTAACCTAAGGTAGGAACAAACAAGAAGAATCAGCTGGAACTACTGGGAATGAAAAATTTAATAGTTGAAATCCATACATGGATTGAATAGCAGAATGGTTACAGCCAAAATGAAACGATGAGCAATAAGATCAGGGTGAGGATTCTTCCAAACGGCATCAGGAAGGGATAAAGAAAACAAGAAAGATAGAAAACAAATGAGCTAGTTGTTTGTGACCCACACTGTTGGTGACTAATCCTACAGCCATTCCCAGCCCCCTTCTCCCTTACTTATCTCTACATTGGAGATCGAAAAAGAGGGGACTGAAATGAGGATCATTTGCTTGTAATATGTCCTCCCCCTTTCTTCTTGCCTTGGACATGAATGTTTTGTCTGGAGCTGTGACAGCTGTCTTGCGATCATGAGGTAGGTTGATAGTCATCAGATCAAAAAAATTCAACACACTCAGGACAGCCAAGTAGGAAGGCAGGAAGAGCCCAAGAAGGTTCTTGGTGGCTGAACAGTTGAACTAATGCCAGCAACCACCTACAATCCAACTCCTTGCTACGTAACTACAAACAAAAGAAAAGAAAACAAAAACCCACTTGTTTATTTATTTTTAAAAAATATTCATTTATTTATTTGGCTGTGCTGGGTCTTAGTTGTGGTGTGTGGGATCTTTTTGTATCCTTTTTTTTGTGTGTGTGTGTGGTACACGGGCCTCTCACTGCTGTGGTCTCTCCTGCCACGGAGCACAGGCTCCGGACGCACAGGCTCAGTGGCCATGGCTCACAGGCCCAGCCGCTCCGCGGCATGTGGGATCCTCCCGGACCAGGGCACGAAACCACATCCCCTGCATCAGCAGGTGGACTCCCAACCACTGCGCCACCAGGGAAGACCTGGAATCTTTTTATTTGCGGCATGCGAACTCTTAGTTGAAGCATGTGGGATCTAGTTCCCTGACCAGGGATCAAACCCGGGCCCCCTGAATTAGGAGCAAGGAGTCTTAGCCACTGGACCACCAGAGAAGTCCCCCAACTTGTTTATTTAAGTCACCATTATTCATGTTTTCTTTAATCAGCAACTGAAAACATAACTAACTAAAATATTCCTAACTGATGCCTTGTTCAATAATTTGAAAAAGAACTACAAAGTTGAGATTCAAAGAAATGAGAGGGGAAAAGGTAGAAATCAGTGAAAAAGAGATTTAAAAGAAGTATTTTAGGACTTCCCTGGTGGCCCAGTGGTTAAGAATCCGCCTGCCAATGCAGGGGATATGGGTTCAAGCCCTGGTCGGGGAAGATCCCACATGCCGTGGAGCAACTCAGACCGTGCACCACAACTACTGAGCCTGCACTCTAGAGCCCGCGAGGCACAACTACTGAGCCTGCGCGCCTAGAGGCTGTGCTCTGCAACACGAGAAACCCGCGCACCGCAACAAAGAGTAGCTCCCACTCTCCACAACTAGAGAAAGCCAAAAATAAATACATAAATAAATTTTTTAAAAATGAAACTACATGAAATAGTAGAAGAAAACATGAGTGTATTTTTCTTAATAATCCGTGTGTGAAGAAAGCCTTTTGAACTATAACTCAAAATCCAGGTAAAAGATTTATAAATTTGACTCCATTAAAAAACACCTGCTTGGCAAAATGAAAAACTGGGAGAGAATATTAGCAACTTAACGATACATGGCAGATAAAGGACTAATGTCCTTAACACAGAGAGAGCTCTTTAAAATAAAGGGAAAATTTTCCTTTCTGTGATGCATGGCTGAAAGATGGCAATGCAGGTTTCCGAGAAAAATTGAGGGGAGGGCTTCCCTGGTGGCGCAGTGGTTGAGAGTCCGCCTGCCAATGCAGCGGATACGGGTTCGTGCCCAGGTCTGGGAAGATCCCACATGCCACGGAGCGGCTAGGCCCGTGAGCCATGGCCGCTGAGCCTGCGCGTCCGGAGCCTGTGCTCCGCAATGGGAGAGGCCACACAGTGAGAGGCCCACGTACGGCAAAAAAAAAAAAAAAAAAAAAAATTGAGGGGAAAGAGCAAACATAAAAATGGACAAAAGATATAAACAGAAAATACACACACACAAAAGATACAAAAATGAAAAATATACTCAACTTCACTCATAAAAAAGAGAAAAAATACTCAACTTCACTTATAAAAAGAGAAATGCAAATTAAAACTACACTGGGATACCATTTTTCACTGTTTAGATAGGTAGAAATTTAAAAACTTGACAACATCCTGTTGACAAAGCTGTGGGGAAACAGATACCCTCATATGTTGCTGGAGGGAGCACACTTGGAAACAAACTATAGAATTTGGCAGTATTTAACAAAACTACATGTGAATTTAGACTTTGACTCAACAATTAACTTCTGAGAATTTACCCCCAAATACACACTTAGAAATATGAAAAAACATATGCACAAAGCTATTAGTTCAGTATTATCCGTAATAGCAAAATTCTGTAAACAACTGAAATTCCCTCCTATAGGGACTGACCAAATAAACTATAGTATGTCCACACAATGGAGTACTGTGCAGCCACAAAAGAATGAGGGAGATCTCTATAAACTGATGTTGCTTGATTTCCAGGGTGTATTATTAAGTGAAATAAGTAAAGCGTATGTTACCTTTTGTTAAAGGAAATAAAATATGTGTGATAATAATGAAAATAATGGGTTTTTTTTCTTCAAAAAGGAACACGTAAAGATAAACCAGAAACTAATGAACACAGGGGAACACAGGGTGGAGGGGATGGGGTGGAGAGTATAAGGCCAAAAGTGAGCCTTCTCTTGAGTTTATTTATTTATTTTTATATTTATTTTATTTATTTTTTTAAATTTTAGGCTGCATTGCGTCTTCATTGATGCATGTGGGCTTTCTGTAGTTGCGGTGAGCGGGGACTACTCTTATTGGCGTTGCACAGGCTTCTCATTGCAGTGGCTTCTCTTTGTTGCAGAGCACGGGCTCTAGGCGCGTGGGCTTCAGTAGTTGCAGCACGCGGGCTCAGTAGTTGTGGTGCATGGGCTCAGTAGTTGTGGTGCACAGGCTTAGTTGCTCCACGGCATGTGGGATCTTCCTGGACCAGGGATGGAACCCGTGTCCCCTGCATTGGTAGGCAGATTCTTAACCACTGCGCCACCAGGAAAGTCCACCTCATAATTTTAAAATAGAAAAAATAGAAAGGGTTTTAAAACGAGGGACTTTTTTTTTTTAATTTTATTTTTTGCTGTGCCGTGCATCATGCGGGATCTTAGTTCCCCGATCAGGGATCAAACCTGTGCCCCCTGAATTGAGGGCATGGAGTCTTAACCACTAGACCACCAGGGAAGTCCCAATGAGACACTTTTTAACTCCAGGAAAATAAAAAGTTATACATGGTAAGAAAGGTAATCATAGAACTCTACTTGGCTTGGCTCAAACAGTATAGAATATTGAAATACAATCACATGGGGATGATGGGCATGGGGAAGAAGGGGTGTGAGGGAGAAAACATCCTCATCTCGCTTGATGGTAAGTGTCAGAAACAACACAAAACACCTAAAATGTGGTTGCTTGTGCTAAACCCCACATCACCAGACTGAGGCTTAATTACAGTTTTGGCTCTCCCAGAAATGGAATCTTAAACCAGTCAATCAGGAATTGCCTGGTCAGTACTAGTAAGGTCATCTGCCTGATAGACCCCTGCCCTCCCTTAAAGGAAAGGAACTTTGCCACGACCAACCCAACTTTTGGCAGAGTACAACTTCCTTGTTCCTGCTCCCTTCTGCTTATAAAAGTCTTTCATGTTGTACAGCTCCTCCAAGCTCCTTTCTCTCTGCTACATTGGACAGTGCCCAATTCATGAATCACTGAATAAAGCCAATAAGATCATTAAAATTTGCTCAGTTGAATTTTGTTTTTTTCATATAAATCAAGAAATAATGTTTAAAATTAGTGACTTAACCAACGAGGACCTACTGTATAGCACACAGGACTATGCTCAATATTTTTTAATAACCTATAAGGTAAAAGAATCTGAAAAAGAAGATATATATATATATATATAACTGAATCACTGTGCTGTACATCTGAAACTAACACAATGTAAATGAAATATACGTCAATAAAAATTTTTTTTTAATTTTTTAAAAATAAAAAATAAATAAAATTAGTGACTTAGGCAACAGTATAGTAGTCTGTTATTCTGAAACACAGGCATATATCCAGTAGAAGAAACAGCTGAGAGTTAACAGCGGTCGCTTCTGATGACAGAAACGGGGTGTGAGGTGGGATGTAGAGAAAAAATGAGTAATAGTTTGTTTGTTTTATTTAAATGCTATTTAGCAGTATCTGCCTTCTGCTTTGAATACTGCCTGTGGTGAGGAGATAACTTGCTGGTTCTGGAGTTCTGGAGATCTTGATAGTGCCTATTAAGGCACAAGCCAAGGTGTTACAGTTTAGGATTCCTGAGAAGAAATTCAGCTCCCATTCAGCACTGCCCCTTCCCTTACACCACTCTTCCACTGCTTGAATTATGATTACAGTATTTATGTTTTTCCAGGCACATGAATAATTTCCCTAGATTGTGTACTCTTTCAAAAAAATTTTATTGAAGTATAGTTGATTTACAATGTTGTGTTAATTTCTGCTATACAACAAAGTGATTCAGTTATACATATATATTCTTTTTCAAATTCTTTTCCATTATGGTTTATCACAGGATATTGAATATAGTTCCCTGTGCTATAAGTAGGACCTTTTTGTTTATTAGATTGTGTACTCCTCGAAGACAACTCAGTTTGATTTGTCTGCCTCCTTCCTTCTTCCATTTTCCATTCTTTTTTCTTGCCTGCCATCTCCCTCCCTCTCTCTCTCTCTCTCTCTCTGCCTCTCTTTCTCTTTTCATAGCAGCCCTGCCTGTCTGTCTGTCTATCTATCTGTCTATCTATCTATCTATCATCTTTGGCCCTTACGAGATGATTATTCTCCTGGGTTCATGACATTATCATCAGTGGTCTATGGAAGGCTCCTCTTGCTATTCATTCATTCATCTATTTATCATTAATTACTTCTTTATTTTATTCTCATTCGCCTTCTTCTCCCAGGCAAATATCCCACTATGTTTAATATATATCTTCTTGTTTTTTGTTCTTATTAAACGGGTATTGTGTGCATGTATTATTTACGTGCAAGGATTTTAAAAGTTATATTAATATTATTGTATTGTGCATCTCATTTTTGTCACTAAACATTCTATTTTTGATTGATCAAAACAAGATAAGAATTTTCAACCTAAAAAGTAAAAAGTAAAATTTAAAAAAAAGTAAAAATTTACTAAAAAGTAAAAATTTATTGGAAATACATCTAATGAGATGAACAAACTTTTATTTTTCACTTGGTTTACATAGAGTGAGACAGAGTTTGTTGCCAATTCTATTCCTATTCTTATTTTCACAAGTAAAAGATCTAAGAAACCTTAAAATAAATAAATAGATTGGAGTTGGAGAGAGGTTTTTTTTGTTTTTTTCAAGAAAGGATCTCTCCTCTCTCTTTTTTAAAAAAAAAAATTATTTATTTATTTTTATTTTTTGCTGTGTTGGGTCTTCGTTTCCGTGCAAGGGCTTTCTCTAGTTGCGGCGAGCGGGGGCCACTCTTCATCGCGTTGTGCGGGCCTCTCACTGTCGCGGCCTCTCTTGTTGCGGAGCACAGGCTCCAGACGCATAGGCTCAGTAGTTGTGGCTCACGGGCCCGGTTGCTCCGCGGCATGTGGGATCTTCCCAGACCAGGGCTCGAACCCGTGTTCCCTGCATTGGCAGGCAGATTCTCAACCACTGTGCCACCAGGGAAGCCCGGAGAGAGTTTTTTATAGTAATGTCACTATATGTCCCTTTGTTGGATGTCCTAGGCATTGTGGTATACTCAAACAATGGAATACTGTGCAGAAAATAAAATGGATGTACTGGAACTAGGTTTACAGAAAGCAACACAAATAAATCTTGAAAATGTAATGTTGAATAAAAAAAAAAGGAAGTTAGGGACTTCCCTGATGGTCCAGTGGGTTAGACTCCGTGCTGCCAATGCAGGGGGCCTGGGTTCAATTCCTGGCCGGGGAACTAGATCCCGCATGCATCCAGCAACTAAGAGTCTGCATGCTGCAACTAAGAAGTGCACATGCCACATCTAAGAAGTGCACATGCCACATCTAAGATGTGCGCATGCCACAACTAAGAAGTCCACATGCCACAACTATGAGCCCGCATGCTGCAATTAAAAAAAAAAAAGATCCCGCATGCCACAACTAAAAAAAAAAAAATCCCGCATGCCCCAACGAAGATCTCACAAGCTGCAACTAAGACCCAGTGCAGCCAAAATAAATAAATAAATATCTTTTTTTAAAAAGGAAGTTACAGGGAATTCTCTGGCGGTCCAGTGGTTAGGACTCTGCACTTTCACTGCTGAGGGCCCAGGTTCAATTATTGGTCAGGGAGAGCTGGGGGAGCTAGGATCACCAGAAGCTCCACTGTGTGGCCATAAAAAGGAAGTTACCGAAGGATGGATAAAGTAAGATATTTATATTAAATATATATTTATTTTATTTATTATTTAATTATTTTTAATGATTTAATTATTTATTTATTATATTAATAATTATATTAGATTAAAAAACACATAACTGGGGACTTCCCTGGTGGTACAGTGGTTAAGACTCTGTGCTCCCAATGCAGGGGGCCTGGGTTCGATCCCTGGTCAGGGAACTGGATCCCACGAGCATGCTGCAACTAGGGAGTTGGTGAGCCGCAACTAAGGAGCCCCCCTGCTGCAACTAAGACCCAGCGCAACCAAAGAAATAAATAAAATAAAATAAATATTTAAAAAAGACATGAAAAACACATGACTGACATTGTTGGTGGATGGAGGACACACCAACTTCAGAGGCATAGGTATCAGTGGATAGAGGGGGAGTAAATGGGATTGGGGGGACAAATGCAGGCTTCAGCTGTGTATATAAGGTTTTTGTTTTTGTTTTGTTTTTATAAGAGAACATCCACACTTTTATTTATTTACTTTTTAATAAATTTAAATTCTTGAGGGGTACAGCATCACACAGATTCTGTGTTCAATGGCCTTAGCAGGAAAGTTGCTTCAGAATTCAGCAGGAACCATGCCATTGTTTCCATGGGCATGAATTACCTTTTGCCAGTTACCCTCTTTGGTTTGGTTTGCCACCAGGAGTCACTGTGCTGTCTCTGCTTTGTACACATAAGGCCATCTCTTGCTTAGATAGAATTCAGTTTCATCCCAAGCATAAACACCTTCAGTTCTCAGAAGAGCTGTGTGCTCCCTCTGCTTCCAGAGACCCTGCTTAGAGCCAGCAAAAATGGCCTTGCACCAGAGCCTTCCAGACATATTCATCATTTTAAAGTCCTCTTCCCAGCAGGCCTCCACAGGCTCCAAAACGGAGGAAAGGGAGCTATGTTAACTTTTGTTTACTTTTCAAACATATCTAAAGCACATCTGAAGAAATGTTCATATCTATTAAATCTGAGTATCTGGTGTGTTTTTGTCCTCTACACTTTTCTGTGGAGTTAGAAATAGTTCATAATGAATTTTTAAAGTAATAAAGAATGAGGAGTGAGGAAGTAGAGACAAGGGGAAAAACTAAGAACTCTGTTTTACTACAGAAGTTATTTCACCTAAATGTATCCTGAAATCTCTGCTGTTTGAATCAATTTCAAAGCACTGTTTAGATAATTACAAAAGTCATTTAAAACATCTAGTATTAAAATTAATTAATTCAAAATGGTACCAGTTGATGTAAATGCATCCACAGTAAAGACTACTAAGCTTCTGGAGGTGAAACTCAGTGGAAACTTATTGTTTAGAATGGAAGTTTCATTTGTTCTCTTGCGGCTGTAGGAAAGTTTGTTTTTAATAAAGAGATTTCCGTCCGAATTTTTCTCTGAAACAAAAATACCCAGTGAAGTTTTTTCTTTGTTGTGGTTGATCACTATATTCCAAAAGGAGAATGCAGTTGGAGGGTGATGTAGGTCTAGTGAGTTCATCCTCCCCTCCCCTCCCCCGCTGCCCCTTCCTGTCCCCCTCTCCACCGTCTTACCCTCTCCCTTTCTTTTTCAGCTGGGAGTTGATGGAGGCTACCTGGCCTGCAGGGATGAACCAGCGGGGAGGAAAGATAGCTGCGGCCCTGGAGGGGACTGAGTGGAAGCAGCGCAGTGGGGGATGGTCTTTGATAGGAGGTGGGCAGAGGAAGGGGCCCTCTGCTGGGCGCTGTTAGGTTGGGGGTGGGAAGATAAGGAAGTAGCTTCTGCTTTCTCAGCGACTTCTGTAGTGGGGTTATCTGCTGAACTTGAGAGCTGGGGAGGAGGTGTGGGATGGTTTCAGTGAGAGAAGAAGGTATATAGTGGGTGCCTCGAGAGTGGGAAGCAGAGCCAACTAGAGACATGTCTAGTAATATCCGGACCTTCATCAGAGGCCTGGCTCAGTTGTCTGATTTTTCCAGCAGTTCAGCCGCTACAGGGCAGATGCTGAAAAGGTAGAAGAATATAAGGGCCAGAGGGGAGGGAGGAGGAGGAATTGCTGGCGAGAGATAGGATGGAGGGCCAGCTCCACAGAGATCCTCACTGTGGTGGTTACTACTGCACCCTCTCCCTCCCCTCCTCCTCCTGCCACCTTGGAGTCAGAGTCTGGATCCTTCCTCTTACCTCACTTGACCTCCATCCTCCTCCCCTCCCGCTCCCCAACCTCCTTCATCTGTCCTTTAATTTCTCTCTCCAGGCTCTTCACTCTCTCCATCTGTACTGGCTCCTTCCCAAGATGTTTAAGCATGTTTAACACTCTCCTAATATTAACAAAAGGGGCAGAGGGAGGCTGCCATTAATCCCACACCCCTTCCAGCTACCGGCTCTATTTGGCTTTACAGGCCCAATGTCACAGAAGCGTTGCCTGAGTTCTCTACCTCCCATGGCCTCCCTCGGCATCTCCCTGCAGTTGGGCTTCCATCATCCCCCCACCCCCGTGGTCACCAGCAACTGCCCTGTTGTTGAATCCAATGGACTTTGCCGTCCCCACCTCACTTGATCACTCATTTGACAGAGCTAACCACTCCCTTCTTGAAACTTATTTTCTGCCCTTGATTTCTTTCTTTTTTCTATTTTTGGGCTGCGTTGGGTCTTAGTTGCGGCCTCAAGGGGGTCTTCCTTGAGGAGTGTGGGATCTTTTGTTGCGGTGTGGGCTCTTCGTTGTGGTGCAGGCTTCACTAGTTGTGGTGCACTGCCCTTGATTTCTGTGCTGCCGCGCCTCCCCTAGGCCACTGTTCTCTAGGGACCTATCCTAGACTTTTTTCCTCTCCTCACTTTCCACTGTTTCTCCTTGAGCAATCCCGGCAATCCCCTGGTCCAGGCTGCCTTTTATTTCTCTCTGGCTTTATTGTTCAGTCCTAAATCATCTCCCAAACGTCTTGCCCTCCAGTCTCCTTACTTTAGCCAGAATGGGTGTCCAGTGGTTCTCAACTTAGCCTGCATCAGAATCACGTGGAGGATTGTTAACATGTAGGTACCTGGGTCCCACCTGGAGTTTCTGATTCAGTAGGTCTGAGGTGCAGCCCAATCATTTGCATTTCTAACAAGTACACAGGTATATTAGGTGTATTTTCTAGGCTACCATGACAAAGCATCACAAACTGGGTGGCTTAACAGAACTTTATTGTCTGACAGCTCTGGGGGCCTCATTTAAACTAATTACATCTGCAGTGACTTTATTTCCAAACGAAGTCACATTCTGAGGAATGGGGGTTAGCATTTCAACATATGAATTTGGAGGAGGGGGGACACAATTCAACTCATAATACTGATAACACCAGGTGATGCTGATGCTGCTTCAAAACACTAATCTCATTATATTATTCTTTAAAGCTTTTCAGAGGTTTCCCATTGTTCTCAAGGTAAATCCAAAGTCTTAGTTTGGCACTGAAGACCCAAGCTCATCCCTGTCATTTAGCCACTTGTCCTTTTACCTCTCAGGCTCACACTGCTCATGGTGCCTCTCTGCCTAGACCCCCCTTACCACACTACTTCTATGGATCCTTTATTGCTCAGCCTATGTGCACTGAAATTGTCATCAGTGCTCATCACACATACCTGTCTCTTAGGGCCTAGCACAGGGTTTGAAACAGTGTTCCATACATTTTTGTTGCATCAATGTATGAAAACAATTATTTTCAAGCCTCTTTAAAAATATTCAATTTTAATTGTTTTAATTCAAGAGAAATTTTAATTTGGAGTATTATAAAACAAAATCATAAAATAGGTAAGCAACAAGGATATACTGTATAGCACAGGAAATTATAGCCATTATCTATAATCTATAATGGAGTATAATTTGCAAAAATACTGAATCACTATGCTGTACACCTGAAACTAACATAATATTGTAAATCAAATGTACTTAAATAAAGAAACAAACACGCATTCAGGCGCGGAGCTGTACGGGCACCGCTGGCAGGTCGGACGCGGAGGGGGGTGCAGCTGGATCCCCGCCGCCTTCCCCCTCAGGCGCGAGCCCCACCCCCTCCGCCGGCCAGGTCCACCCAACTGAACTATCCCCTGAGGGCACGAGCCCGGAACAGCTCGGAGCGCCCCCAGCAGAAGCCCCACCCTGGGCAGTCAGAGCTCCAAGGCTCCCAGGGGCTACGTGACCACTGAGGAGGCAGCAGGCGCCTCCCCGCTAAGGTCAACACACAGGAGAACGGCCGCGTGAAAAGCAATGGAGACTTCTCCCCCAAAGGTGAAGGGGAGTCGCCCTCCTGAACGGAACAGAGGAGGCAGCCGGGGCCACTGGCGATGCCATCAAGCCAGCACCCCCTAGCCAGGGCGCTGAGGCCAAGGGGGAGCTTCCCCCGCAACCCCCGCCAAGGAGACCTCCAAGAAGAAGAAATTCTCTTTGAAGAAGCCTTTCAAATTGAGTGGCCTGTCCTTCAAGAGAAATCGGAAGGAGGGAGTGGGTGACTCGTCTGCCTCCTCACCTACAGAGGAAGGGCAGGAGCAGGGGGAGGTCGGTGCCTGCAGCGAGGGAGGCACAGCCCAGGAAGGGAAGGCGGCGGCCACCAGAGAGCCAGGAGCCCCAGGCCAAAGGGGCAGAGGCTGGTGCTGCCTCCAAGGGGGAAGACACAGAAAAGGCAGGGCCCCAGGCGCAGAGCATCCAATCCACTACCTGGGGGCCCTACACCAGCGAGCGAACAGAATGAGTAGCTGAGTGGGGGCAAGTGGGTGATCTCTAAACTGCAAAATCTGTGCTGTCCTTATGAGGTCACTGCCTCGACCTGGTGCCCTGGCTGCCTTCCTGTGCCCAGAAGGGAAGAAGCTGTTTCCCCCTAGCCACGTTTGCTATCCTCCTCTCCCTCCTGTGCATTCGCCCATTGTTGCAGCAAAAATAGAAATGAAGGTTTCCCTCTCCTTAGAAAAAGGAATATAAAGGGAACAGTGAACAGGCTATAGAAGAAACATAACCTGGCCTGAAAGAGTTAATCACAACTAGTTTTTTTTTAAACTGTTACTAAACTATTTTTTTTTTTTTTTTTTTTTTTGCGGTACGCGGGGCTCTCACTGCTGTGGCCTCTCCCGTTGCGGAGCGCAGGCTCCGGACACGCAGGCTCACCGGCCATGGCTCACGGGCCCAGCCGCTCCGCGGCATGTGGGAATAAATGTCGTCCCTTAAAAAAAAAAAAACCCAAATAAAACAGACTGTCTGGTTGGACTCGGCGACTATATTCCTGGAAAAGGAATAAATGTCGTCCCTTAAAAAAAAAAAAACCCAAATAAAACAGACTGTCTGGTTGGACTCGGCGACTATATTCCTATCTGG
>NW_021147525.1:0-288 GCF_002837175.3 Physeter macrocephalus
AAATGAAATAGAAACAAAGAAAACAACAGCAAAGATCAATAAAACTAAAACCTGGTTCTCTGAGAAGATAAACAAAAATGATAAACCTTTATCCAGAATCAAGAAAAAGAGGGAAAGGACTCAAATCAATAAAATTAGAAATGAGAAAGGAGAAGTTGCAACAGACACCACAGAAATACAAAGCATCCTAAGAGACTACTACAAGCAACTCTATGCCAATAAAATGGACAACCTGGAAGAAATGGACAAATTCTTAGAAAGGTATAACCTTCCAAGACTGAACCAGGA
>NW_021147525.1:1816-3578 GCF_002837175.3 Physeter macrocephalus
CTCATCTATGACAAAGGAGGCAAGGATATACAATGGAGAAAAGACAGTCTCTTCAGTAAGTGGTACTAGGAAAACTGGCCAGCTACACGTAAAATAATGAAATTAGAAGACTCCCTAACACCACACACAAAAATAAACTCAAAATGGATTAGAGACCTAAATGCAAGACAAGACACTATAAAACTCTTAGAGGAAAACATAGGGAGAACACTCTATAACATAAATCACGGAAAGATCCTTTTTGACCCACCTCCTAGAGAAATGGAAATAAAAACAAAAATAAACAAATGGGACCTAATGAAACTTAAAAGCTTTTGCACAGCAAAGGAAAACATAAACAAGACGAAAAGACAACCCTCAGAATGGGAGAAAATATTTGAGGTTCCTTAAAAAACTAAAAATAGAAGTACCATATGACCCAGCAATCCAACTACTGGGCATTTCCCCTGAGAAAACCAGAATTCAAAAAGAGTCATGTACAGCAATGTTCATTGCAGCTCTATTTACAATAGCCAGGACATGGAAGCAACCTAAGTGTCCATTGGCAGATGAATGGATAAAGAAGATCTGGCACATATATACAATGGAATATTACTCAGCCATCAAAAGAAACAAAACTGAGTTATTTGTAGTGAGGTGGATGGATTTAGAGTCTGTCCTACACAGTGAAGTAAGTCAGAAAGAGGCAAACAACTACCGTATGCTAACACAGATATATGGAATCTAAAGGAGAAAAACGTTTATGAAGAACCTAGGGGTAGAACAGGATTAAGGACACAGACGTAGAGAAAGGACTTGAGGACACGGGCAGGGGGAAGGGTGAGCTGGGACAAAGTGACAGAGTGACATGGACATATATACATTACCAAATGTAACATCGATAGCTACTGGGAAGCAGTCACATAGCCCAGGGAGATCAGCTCGGTGCTCTGTGACCACCTAAAGGGGTGGGATACGGAGGGTGGGAGGGAGATGCAAGAGGGAGGGGATATGGTGATATATGTATATATATATGTATACATATATATATGTATAGCTGATTCACTTTGTTATACAGCAGAAACTAACACACAATAGTAAAGCAATTATAATCCAATAAAGATATAAATGAAAAAAAAAAAGAAAGCCCAGAGATAAACCTACACAGCTATGGTCCACTAATCTATGACAAAGGAGGCAAGGATATACAACGGAGAAAAGACAGTCTCTTCAATAAGTGGTGCTGGGAAAAATGGACAGCTACATGTAAAAGAATGAAATTAGAACACTCCCTAATACCATACACAAAAATAAATTCAAAATGGATTAGAGACCTTAATGTAAGACCAGACAGTATAAAACTCTTAGAGGAAAACATAGGAAGAATACTCTGACATAAATCACAGCAAGATCTTTTTTGATTCACCTCCTAGAGTAATGAAAATAAAAACAAAAATAAACAAATGGGATCTATTAAACTTAAAAGCTTTTGCGCAGCAAAGGAAACCATAAACAAAATGAAAAGACAGTCCTCAGAATGAAAGAAAATATTTGAAAATGAAGCAACTGACAAGGGATTAATCTCCAAAATATACAAACAGCTCATGCAGCTCAATATAGAAAAAAAACAATCCAATCAAAAAATGGGCAAAGACCTAAATAGACATTTCTCCAAAGAAGACATACAGATGGCCAACAGACAAATGAAAAGATGCTCAACATCACTAATTATTAGAGAAATGCAAATCAAAACCACAATGAGGTGTCACCTCACACCGGTCAG
>NW_021147525.1:3810-11824 GCF_002837175.3 Physeter macrocephalus
AGATGTGGTACATATATACAATGGAATATTACTCAGCCATAAAAGGAAATGAAATTGGGTCATTTGTAGAGATGTGGATGGACCTAGAGTTTGTCATAGAGCGTGAAGTAAGTCAGAAAGAGAAAAACAAATGCTGTATATTAATGCATATATGTGGAACCTAGAAAAATGGTACAGATGAAATGGTTTGCAGATAAAATACATAACCAATAAGAAACTGCTGTAAAAAAAAATAAAGTAAAATTCAAAAAATTAAATAAAATTAAAAAAATAAAACAGAAAAAAGGTCTTTCCTTCCCGTAGATGTATTTATATGAATGAATTATTTCCATGCTTATATCTATAAATACAAAAAAGAGGAATAAATCTTACCTCAAACCAAAAAAGAAAAATGAATAGAACCCACCAGTTATACAGAGGAAAACACTATCAGGGCACTTGCTCCAGTTGTAAACAATTCTGAAGTTGGCCAGAGGTGGGGAATCGTCTCCCATGCAGCCAGGAGCCCCCCGCCTCCGCAAGGAGCGTCCTCATTGCAAAGCTGGGGGACCGTGCCGAGGCATCCCTGAGTAAACGTGAGCTGACCCCCAGGCCAGCTGCTGCTCAAGTGTTCCCACCCTTCCCAGGTAAAACACCTGAATGTGTGCAAGGACTTGAAAACCTAGAGGAAGGGCCGTGGAGCCACACCAGTCACAGCACGCAGGCAGACTTGGGGCCTGCAGGCCAACCAGGATGGTCCTGGTCCCGGGCGCTCTTCTGGAAGCTTTCCATTTCCCTGCCTGACGTACCCCTCCTGTCCCGGCCCCCACTGCTTTTTTCCTTCCTCACCTCTGCAAGAAGACCCTCTCCTAATGAGAGGAACCCAGGAGTCAGGGAGAGGAGGGGTGGTGGGTGGAGACACAGGCCTGGTGCCCTGACTGCAGTGGAAGTCTCTGGAAGACCAGGCGGAGGGAGGCCTCACAGAGTAACCCCCAGGGTCACAGACCTGTCGGAGCTGCTGTTTGTTAGTTCAAGTCCTGCTCTGAGGTGCTCTGTGTCAGCTCTGAGCGACAGGTGAGGTGGGGGTGCTCTGCAATGAGGGCAATGTGCACGGTTCCTGTGTGCCCAGCCCTGCCATGGTACCTGCACAGGGGGGTTCCGTATCCAAGGAGGGGCCTGACCACAAGAGCCCCATGGGCTGCTGGGTAGCTGCACAGGTGAGCTCCATATCCTGGGAGGGGCCTGACCATGAGAGCCCCATGGGCTGCTGGGTACCTGCCCTGTTGAGCTCCATATCCTGGGAGGGGTCTGACCACGAGAGCCCCGTGGGTTGCTGGGTACCTGCCCAGGTGAGCTGTATATCCTGCGAGGGACCTGACCACTACAGCCCCGTGGGCTGCTGGGGAAGTGGTAAAGTTGTCAGGACAGTCGGTGAAGCCACTGAGGATATACATCCAGTAGTTCCTAATTCCTACACCCTGCTGGTCATTCTACCATCCACCAGGACAAGGTATTCTGTATTAGACTTACATGATGTTTTCTTCTGTATTCCATTAGTCCCAGAGGTCACAGGAATTTTGGCTTGTGATTGGCAGCACTCAACATACAACGAAGACAATACTGCATGATGCCTTCTTCTGTATTCCATTAGTCCCAGAGTCAGAGAAATTTTGGCTTGTGATTGGCAGGACTCAATATACAACGAAGACAATACTGCTGGGGCCGTCCTGCCCCAAGGGTTCAAAAATTCCCACACCACCTTTGGGGAAACTTAACTAAAACCTAAAAGATCTACCTCTGGAGAAGGGAACCCTACTTCAATATGCAGACAACATTCTGATCACCAGCCCTACTAAGAAGGCTTCTGAACTACCTAGCCAATAAAGGATAGAAGGTGTCCAAGAAAAAGGCTCAAATATCACAGACTAAGGTGACCTGCCTAGGCTTCCTTCTCACAGAAGGTCGGAGAAGCCCATCCCAGGAAAAGGAAGAAGCCATTTGCAGCCTTACCCCTTCTAAAACTAGAAGACAGCTTAAGGGTTCCCGGGGAGGTCGGGGTTTGCTGCACCTGGATCCCTAACTACAGTCTAATAGCTGGGCCTCTATATGAAACATTGAAAGGAAAAGATGATGATCCATTCGAATAGAATCCAGAAGCGGTCTTTCAAGAATGGAAAGAGCAGTTAATTCAGACCCTTGCCCTGGACCTCCCTAATTTAGCTCAACCCTTTGACCTTTACATTCCCGGTAGAAGGTGAATCGCCCTTGGAGTAATAGTGCAAAAACTGGGAGCACTTGAAATGGAACAACGCAAGAATGCCCTCCAGGTAGGAGAAAGTACGGTCACCAAGGGCTTGGCCCGCCGCACCATCCGGCCAAGATACTGGGGGTATCTAAAAACCTGGAAATCAGCAGCCCGCAAGGCCAGCTCCCTCCTAAGGGAAAAGGACCCCACGTGGTGATCCTAACCACCCACCATGCCCTGAAGTTGCAGGGGTCGCTCCGTGGGCACACTGACCTCGAGTGAGGAAGCCCTCCAACTCCAACCTCCAGAGGGACAACCGGGGGCAACGGGTCCCCATGATGACTCGTGTGACCATCACTTGACGTGGATCTTCTCTCAGAAAACAGCAAGAGCGTGCCCCCAAAGAGCAGACTACTGCTTGCAGGACTTACTGCACCCACAGCAGAGCTAATAAGCTTGGCGGGGGAACCGTAAATAACACTGTCACCATAGAAAAGCCTACAGGGCTTCCCTGGTGGCGCAGTGGTTGAGAGTCCGCCTGCCGATGCAGGGGACGCGGGTTCGTGCCCCGGTCCGGGAGGATCCCACATGCCGCGGAGCGGCTGGGCCCGTGAGCCGTGGCCGCTGAGCCTGCGCGTCCGGAGCCTGTGCTCCGCAACAGGAGGGGCCACAACAGTGAGAGGCCCGCGTACCGCAAAAAAAAAAGAAAAGAAAAGAAAAGCCTACAGACACTGCGGTGACGGCGGCCGATGAGACCGGCTGGACTCCTGGCTACTTGAAAAGGCCGTTGTCTCAGTGGCCGTCATGGGCCTGGATCACCACCCGCCCTGGACTCTTTGGGAGTTGAGCAGGCAGGGCTCTGACACCTGGTGCTGTTTGTACGTTAAATTAGGGGCCTAACTGAAGAAATCGCAGACTACTGGTCAGAGCATCTAGGCAGGCAGAAACCCGTGTGCCTAAGGTGGCCGAACAAATGTAGGCGGGGTAAAACCTGCCCCGCCAGCGTCTCTGCGCATCTCTTTCCTGGACCCTTAAAGGTCATTAGAATCTATAACACTTCAAATGCTGGGGCTCAGGTGGACGAGCAGTGAGGGAGGAGCCCTGGGGACAATCAACCTCACCTGGAGGCTGCTGGGGAGAAGTCCTGCCCCTCCCCCCGGGTATGAGGACTCCCAACTCAGCACGAAACAGTTACAGAAGCGGGGTCTGCACCCTCAGCGCCCCAACAATTAGGAATGGGACAAAAGGCAGAGGAGGGGTTTGTCACCGGCAGAGCCCATTAAAAATTCCTGGGAGATAAAAATAGAATCTGGGCAATAAAATCAAGTCTCACCTTTATTCCTTTGTGCTTTGCCTAATTTCACTTGCTCCTAGGTTTCCACACGCAGAGGTCCCACACCCGGCACTTCAGAACCTATTTCCTGGTGCAAAATGGCTGGACCGACACCTCAGCTCGAGGGGCCCCGTGCAGACTCCGCGACATGGAGCCTGAGCTCCAGCCAACCCGCCCCTCGAGAGCTCCCCCCCTTCCGCCCCGCTGACGCTGCCGGGATCCCTACACAGCAGCCCGGCCCACAGCCCTCGGGGGAGCGCACGCTCTCACCTCTCCGTTCTCTGATCAGAATATAAAGTTTCCTTTGCTTCTGAACCAAACTCAGTCTCGTTCTCTTGGCTCTAATGACACGGGGCAGGGGACCCTTGTTGGGGCCCACTCTGCAGGATCAGAGACAGAAATTGAGAACATTGTAACTTCAATGAACAGATGTGTGAGCCAAACTGTAATTAACCTAGAGCAGTGTATGAGGCTCGGGTAAAATAAGATGTTTCCAACACTTCCATTTGATATTTCCATCACTTTATTATAAGCAAGTTCAGTGAAGGGCGTTGTCTTATTTGTCAGGTCAACATTAGAGAAATGAAATGATTTCTTTCCAAGGATGTACATCTAATAATCTTGGCTGAAGCTTCAATATTGTTTTGAATGCTTTTCCATTGAAAAGGATACCTCTCTTTCAGCTCCCCCATTTCTGAGAAGCATAAAACCTTATAATTGATTATTACCAAAGGGAAAAGGTGTAGGGAGGGATAAATTAACAGTGTGGGATTAACACACACACACTGCTATGTATAAAATAGATCAGCAACACAGAACTACTGTATAGCACAGGGAACTACACTCAATATTTTGTAATAACCTATAAGCAGAAATAATCTGAAAATGAATAGATATTTTTATTGACGTCATCTAACAATGACAGATAAAATCAAACAGGTGGGCATTGCAAATCAATACTACAAAAACTATCACTTCGCATCAGTCAGAAGAGCCATCCTCATAAAGTGTAAACACCAGAAATGCAGGACAGGGCGAGGAGAGAAGGGAGCCCTGTGAGGCTGATAGTGGAAATGTCAATTGCCAACGGGCACACTGAAGAAGTGTACTGTGTTGACTAAAACATCTAAACAAATGAGCTACAGAGCATAGGGCACTTGCACTCATGGGCGAATATCTTGGGAAAAACAAAAATCGTCAGGATACAGGCACCCCAACGTTTACCGCCTCTCTGTTTAAAAGAGCCTCGACTTGGATAAAACCTAAATATACCTAGAAGGAAAAAATGGATAAAAGAGATGTGGTACGTATGTAGAGTGGAATATAACTCAGCCAGGAAATCAAGGAAATAAGGCCAGTTGCATCAACGCAGGAGGAGTTATGTACGATCATTCTAAGTAACATAAGTCAGAAAGAAAAAGACACATATCATAAGATATAACTTAAAGGTAGAATCAACAATGGCTACACATGAAATAAATTACAAAACAGAAACATAGTCAAATATGTAGAAAACACACATAAGGCTCCTAAAGGGGAAAGGTGGGGAGGGGTGAGGCATTATCCAGGAGGTTGAAATTAGCAAAGATACCGTTCCAAATACCAAATTGATAATAGACAAGGCCTACACGGTACCTCAAAGAACTGCACTCAGCACACTCAAGTCACCAGAAAAAATTATATACGACTGGTAAGAACCTGAAAAAGAATTTATTGATGTCTGTTTCTACGTGAATCAAGTGGATGTAGAACAGCAACAAACAGCATTGAAAATCAGCTGTAAGCAATATAATAATAATAAAAAAAGACAGTGACAGACAAAAACCCTTATAACTTTTGCTCAGGAGCTGTGATGCAACATGGATTGAACACATCTAGACACACATGAAAAGGCCGTTGTCTCAGTGGCCGTCATGGGCCTGGATCACCACCCGCCCTGGACTCTTTGGGAGTTGAGCAGGCAGGGCTCTGACACCTGGTGCTGTTTGTACGTTAAATTAGGGGCCTAACTGAAGAAATCGCAGACTACTGGTCAGAGCATCTAGGCAGGCAGAAACCCGTGTGCCTAAGGTGGCCGAACAAATGTAGGCGGGGTAAAACCTGCCCCGCCAGCGTCTCTGCGCATCTCTTTCCTGGACCCTTAAAGGTCATTAGAATCTATAACACTTCAAATGCTGGGGCTCAGGTGGACGAGCAGTGAGGGAGGAGCCCTGGGGACAATCAACCTCACCTGGAGGCTGCTGGGGAGAAGTCCTGCCCCTCCCCCCGGGTATGAGGACTCCCAACTCAGCACGAAACAGTTACAGAAGCGGGGTCTGCACCCTCAGCGCCCCAACAATTAGGAATGGGACAAAAGGCAGAGGAGGGGTTTGTCACCGGCAGAGCCCATTAAAAATTCCTGGGAGATAAAAATAGAATCTGGGCAATAAAATAAAGTCTAACCATTTTTTCCTTTGTGCTTTGTCTAATTTCACTTGCTCCTAGGTTTGCACATGCAGAGGTTCCACACCCGGCACTTCAGAACCTATTTTCTGGTGCAAAATGGCTGGGCCAACACCTCAGCTCGCGGGGCCCCGTGCAGACTGCGCGACATGGAGCCTGAGCTCCAGCCAACCCGGCCCTCGAGAGCTCCGCCCCTAGACCACTGGTCAGAGCATCTAGGCTGGCAGAAACCGTCTGCCTAAGGTGGCCGAACAAATGTGGGCGGGGTAAAACCGGCCCTCCCAGCGTCTCTGCGCATCTCTTTCCTGCACCCTTAAAGGTCATTAGAATCTATAACACTTCAAATGCTGGGGCTCAGGCGGACGAGCAGTGAGGGAGGAGCCCTGGGGACAGTCACCTGGAGGCTGCTGGGGAGAAGTTCTGCCCCTCCCCCCGGGTGTGAGGACTCCCAACTCAGCACGAAGCAGTTACAGAAGTGGGGTCTGCACCCTCAGCGCCCCAACAATGAGGAATGGGGCACAAGGCAGAGTAGGGGTTTGTCACCGGCAGAGCCCATTAAAAATTCCTGGGAGATAAAAATAGAATCTGGGCAATAAAATCAAGTCTCACCTTTATTCCTTTGTGCTTTGTCTAATTTCACTTGCTCCTAGGTTTCCACACGCAGAGGTCCCACACCCGGCACTTCAGAACCTCTTTCCTCGTGCAATTTGGCTGGACCGACACCTCAGCTCGCGGGGCCCCGTGCAGACTCCGCGACATGGAGCCTGAGCTCCAGCCAACCCGGCCCTCGAGAGCTCCGCCCCTTCCGTCCCGCTGACGCTGCCGGGATCCCTACACAGCAGCCCGGCCCACAGCCCTCGGGGGAGCGCACGCTCTCACCTCTCCGTTCTCTGATCAGAATATAAAGTTTCCTTTGCTTCTGAACCAAACTCAGTCTCGTTCTCTTGGCTCTAATGACACGGGGCAGGGGGACCCTCGGGGTCCACTCTGCAGGATCAGTAACAGAAATTGAGAACATTGTACCTTCAATGAACAGATGTGTGAGCCAAATTGTAATTAACATAGAGCAGTGTATAAGGCTCGTGTAAAATAAGATGTTTCCAACACTTCCATTTGATATTTCCATCACTTTATTATAAGCAAGGTCAGTGGAGGGTTATTGTCTTATTTGTCAGGTCAAGTTTAGAGAAATTAAGTGATTGTTTTCCAAGGATGTACATCTAATGATCTTGGCTGAATCTTCAATCTTCTTTTGAATGCTTTTCCTTTGCAAATGATACCATTCTTTCAGCTCCCTCATTTCTGAGGAATATAAAATCTTGTAACTTATTGTTACCATACGGGAGGGATAATTTAAGATTTTGGGATTAACACATACACAATGATATGCATAAAATGGATAATCAACAAGGGCCTACTGTATAGCATAGGGAACTACACTCAATATTGTGTAATAATCTATAAGGAGAAAATCTGAAAAAATAGGTATCTATACCTACATCATCTACCAAGGCCAGATAAAATGTAACTTAAGGGAGGCCGATGGTGACCGCTTCTGACGCTCAATCATCTAAAGCTTGGACTCTGCCTACGGCCCAAGGCCCTTCATGAACATACATGCATGTACCCGTAGCTTAAAACTTCCCGTTTTGGGGTTCCGGGAGACACTGATTTGGAAAGATCCCTGGTGTTCCCCTTACTTGCAGGGGACCCTTCCTACTGCTGAAACATGCCTGTTACACCCAGAGGATGGTACACCGCCTGATCGGGAAGAGTTTGGAAAAGGCACCTCATCTCCTCATCTCCAGGTGCTCGGGTTCCCCCCACCAGCCTCTTTCCGAACAATCTCCCCACTTAACAAAGTCAGCAGCTTCAACATCCAGTTTTGCACAGTTTGGAATTTGTCCAGAGGATGAAGGGGAAGGGGGAGAACCATGAGAGACAAGCCCTAGGTGTTTGGACAGGAAAATGCCACTTTAATTTCCATTTAGTAAGAGGAATTAACCAAAGGTTCA
>NW_021147525.1:12080-13447 GCF_002837175.3 Physeter macrocephalus
CGTATGCGTTTTTCCTGAATATATTCAGGAAAAACGCATACGCCCTTTTTGGCCAACAAAACAGGCTGACAATGCAAATCAACACTACAAAGACGTATCAATTCGAATCAGTCAGAAGGGCTATCCTCACAAAATGTAAAAACCAGAAATGCAGGACAGGGCTTGGAGAAAATGGAACCCTGCTACGTTGATGGTGGGAATGTAAATTACCAACGGCCAGGCTGCAGAAGTGTATTGTGTTTCCTAAAAAAATTTAAAAACAGAGATACAGAGCATACGACACCTGCACTCATGGGCGTATATCCTGTGAAAACCAAAAATCTATAGGACATAAGCACCCCAAAGTTTAGTTCTGCTTCGTTTACAAGAGCCTCGAATTGGATACAATACAAATGTCCTTGGGGAAAAAAAATGGATAAAGAAAATGTGGTACTTACAGACAATGGAATATACCTCAGCCAGGAAATCAATGAAATAAGGCCAGTTGGATCAACTCGTGTGGACTTAGGTACGATCATTCTAAGTGACATAAGTCAGACAGAAAAAGAGACTTAGCATGAGATATCACTTATAGGTGGAATCTAAAAATGGCTACACGTGAATTAAATTACAAAACAGAAACAGAGTCACACATTTAGAAACCACACTTATGGCTGCTAAAGGTGAAAGGTGGGGTGGAGTGAGGCATAAACTATGAGGTTGAAATTAGCACAGATACGGTTCCAAACCAAATAGCTAATCGACAAGACCTACTCTATAGCTCAAAGAACTGGACTCATAACACTCTAGTCACCAGAAAAGAATATATACGACTGGTAAGGATTTAAAAAAGAATTTATTGAGGTCTCTCTGTAAGTGAATCAAGAAAATATACAGTAGCAAGAAATACAACATTGAAAACCAGCTATACCCAATTATAAAAATAAATTACAAAAAAAATTTTTTTCCAAAATCTATTTTACTTACTCTTTATTATTCTTAAATTTTTAAGCTGAGATATAACTGACATATAACACTATAAATTTAAGGCATACATGTTGGTTTGATACATGTATATATTGCAATATGATTACCACGGTAGCCTTAGCTCACACCTCTTTCTCATTATATAATTACTATCTCTTTTTTGTGGTGAGAACAATTAAGATCTAGTCTCTTAGCAACTTTGAACTTCATAATACAGTACTGTTGACTCTAATCTCTATGCTGTGCATTAGATCTACAGAACTTATTGATCTCCTGGCTGCAAATTTGTACTCTTAAATAGCATCTCCCCATTCCCCCCACTCATAGGCCCTGGTAACCACCATTGTACTCTGTTTTTGTGAGTTTGTCCCTCTTAAGTTCCACATATAAGTGAGATCGTA
>NW_021147526.1:0-13442 GCF_002837175.3 Physeter macrocephalus
GAACATACACTTCCCATTGGCGTCTTTCTCACAAAGGCCAGCAGTTTGGGCCTCGGGTCTGGTGCAGTATCATAGTGGATCCTTTCCCCTCCACAGAGAGCCCTGATAACATTGAAAAGAGCATAATCAGCTCAAGCAAAGGTGATGATCTCACCTGCCAGCAAGAGGTGAGCATTGGAAGGGTGACTAAAACCAAAAGAGCCCACTCACAGCTGGTGGTTCTTCCAGAAGTCTGGAGAGGCCAGCTTCTCCCCTCCTTCGAACACATCGTATGATTGTATTGGGCCTAGTCCTCAGGGGCTTGGTTTGCATCTCCTTCGCATCTTGGTGCAGGCGTCCCTCAGTGCTTTCGTATCTCTGTAGTGATGTGTGGCCAGCCTCTGTGCTGCACGAGGGAAAGCAGGGCTGCCTGGCCTGTGGACCTGCTGAGCTGATGCCTTTGCTGCTTAACAGTCATCTCTCCTGTATATCCCTTGTGCATGTTTCCTAAATACTAATGAAGTCTTACCCTGGTTGTTTCTTGGTGCACAGTTTTTTAAGGCAGCTTCCCTGTTTACTACTTAAATTTAGTTACCCAGTGTTAATGTCCTGGTTTTGACTGTTGTTTTTATGGTTAATCTATGCTATTGTCATTAGGGGAAGCTAGGTGAAGGGGGTAATTAGTAAACTCTCTGTACTGTTCTTGCGACTTTTCTATAAGTCTAAAATTATAACAAAACAAAAAGTTTTATTTTTTTTTTTTTTTTTTTTTTTTGTGGTATGCGGGACTTCCTCTGCCGTGGCCTCTCCCGCTGCGGAGCACAGGCTCCGGACGCGCAGGCCCAGCGGCCATAGCTCACGGGCCCAGCCGCTCCGCAGCACGCGGGATCCTCCCGGACCGGGGCGCGAACCCGGCTCCCCCGCATCGGCAGGCGGACGCGCAACCACTGCGCCACCAGGGAAGCCCAACAAAAAGTTTTAGTACATGCAGTGCTTTTGTTTTTAGGGAGGCAGTTGTCAGTTTGCCTTTTGAGTTCTGTTGAGGGCCTAAAATGTGTCCCAATGGTTTCTCTCCATAGGAAGCTCTTCTTCCGGCTAAAGAAGAAATTCCACCTGGTGAAACAACTGAGCAGACAGAAGGGACAGGAAGCTGCATCCCACAGAAGGCCAAAAATGCTGCCAGCGAGAGGGAGCTCTACATCCCATCTGTGGACCTTCTGACTGCCCAGGTGGAAGACTGAGCACTTTGAGGGGCAAGGGACAGAAAGCCCTGGGGAAAGAGTTCTTAACTTGTTGAAGAAAAGGTGGTAGAGCTATAGGTGGTGCTCAGGAAGTTAGAGATATGCCCACTCTGATCTAGTCAGATGCACAGAAGGGCAAAGTCATCACCAGTGGAGGCAGGCTTCTAAACTAAATGTTTCGTCTTTGAATTGGGAACTTATCTTGTGCTTCCCACAACTTCCCTCTAGTTGCCTCTTCTTTTCTGCCTAACTGGTTCACCTTCACCCACACTGCATTTGCTCTCTTTCCTGCCATTTGGTTATTTGAATGCCTACTTCCCATTTAACTCTTCTTGGTTTCACTTGACTGAGGTGAGGCATGAATTTGAACAGAGTTGAATCTGGGATGATAGAGAACTCAATGGCCTGCAGGACCCGTCAAGACAAAACATGGCTCTAGCGTGTGCTGCAAGTAGCCTAACCTTGCACCTTTTTTTTCAGGACCTGCTGTCCTTTGAGCTGTTGGATATAAATATTGTCCAAGAGTTGGAGAGAGTGCCCCACAACACCCCTGTGGGTAAGAATGTCACTCGGTCCACCTTGTTTATTCTATTAACAGGCCCCAAAATATTGCAGCCCTGACTCTGGTAGGTAGTATTTTATTCTGAGGAAATAGTTGGCAAGGATTTCTCCCACAATGTGATATTAAAACTGCCCCCACTGGTTCATTTTCCTTCCTCTCCCTGTTGTCAGAGGCAACAATACCAGTTTGTGCAAAGTTTCCCCACCATAAAGGGACCCTCTTCTCCATTTTTCTCTGGATATTTGTGTCCCTTTGTTCCTTTGCATTGATGGCTCTGTGTCTTGGCCATGGTCTTCCAAAGCCAAACAGCCGTTTATGATCCTTCCTGCATTGATGGATCTGTCTGAGATACTTGTGTGCCTAATGGTCTGGAGAAATTCTTTAGAACGCCTTGAAGTGTACCTGGGTTTATTTTAGCCATGCAGGAGGCAAGAAGCCAATGAGCTGCTGCTTCTGGACACTGACTGTTGATGATGTGATGCTTTTTCGTGGTTGATGGTTCTCCTGTCTTCATTCTCCAGATATGACTCCCTGCATGTCTCCTCTGCCACATGACAGTCCTTTAATAGAGAAGCCAGGCTTGGGGCAGATACAGGAAGAGAGTGAAGGGGCGGGATTTAAAGAACTTCCTGGTAAGGGGTTAAATATTTGTAAAGTATTTGCATCCTCCCCTTCCATACCACACCCTGTTGTTACACATACCCCCTACTAATCTTACCTTGCTGTGTGAGTGGGTTTTCTGTAGGATCTCATTTTTTGAAGTCTCCTCACCTTCACATGGCACCGATAGCAGCTACTCCTTGGCATCGCATCAGCATGGGTACATGACTGGAGAAAGATCTTCAACACTTTAAACACCAGTTGCAGACAAAGTTCATGTCTTTTTCAGATTCCACAGTGTCAGTAAAGAAGAGGGCTGAGAACATTTCTTCAGTGGAGGAAGCAGAAGATGACCTGAGTGGGACCCAGTTCGTGTGTGAGACTGTAATCCGATCCCTTACCTTGGATGCTGCCCCGGATCACAAACCACCTTGCAGACAGAAGTCCACGCACAGTGAGTGTCCCTGAATCCGAGCCCCCCACCAAATTGAGGTGACGCCTGACTTGTGATTGCCAGACCTGAGCAGATAGAAGTGCTCTTCTTTACTGAGAGTGGAGATAGCGGGATCTTTGTTAGAATTCGGATCATGGTTGTTTCTTTGGGCTCTACATATGCTAACTGACCATTTTATTTATAGCATCAGGAGGAAAGCAGCTACCATAACTTATTTCTGTACTTCTCCAGGGGCAGAATTTCAGTTGCACGCCACAGAGGAACAGCAGCCAGTTGTGCTGCCTGGATTCTGCAGTAAGGAGTCTTCTTGTAAGTTGACAGAGCCCCTCAGCAGAGACCCCCACTGGCAGCTGAGTTGTCTCCTTTCTCCAAGGGCAGCAGTCAGGAAATAGTGGGCAGAAACAGGAGCACCAGACTAAGTTTCTCAAGGTTAAATTCTGCTGTAATAAATTTCTTTGTGGCAGAAATGTCTAGATGTCAGATAGGTAGAACCACTGTCATGTATTTCAAGTACTATCCAAAAACTCAAATTCTACTACATCAAAATAATGTGAAAAAATGTCTTGTGTTTATTATAGTGAAATTTGACCTATACCTTTAAGCATGATTTATCTCACTTTTTCATTTATATATCTATATTTAAACTGTATATTTTTTTAAAATATATGTATTTCCTCACACATACTTGTGTATAAATGCATAACAAAAAAGTCTGGAAGGACTTACACCAAAATGTTCACAGTAGTTATCTCTGATAAGATTATAGGTACTTTTTTTTTTCCTCATCCATGTTTGCCAATTTTCTATCATGACTAATTACTTCGCAAAGAAGAGGAGGAAGGTAGTCATACAGTCCTGAAGTATTTACCACCAAACATTTTCTTACAGCACCGTTAGCTAGTGTATCAGTTTTTATTTGAACCCGTCTCAGTATGTTAACCATCACGTGAAGAGGAAAAGGGATGAGGCCTCCTTGTTTTTAAGATTCATAGTGTTCTCAGAAGCCTCGATGTTTCTGCCGATGTTGTTTTTTTGTGAACTTTGGTTCTATGTGGCTTTGCGTAGGTTTAGAATATGGCCATGACTATGGTTTCAGCAGCCCTTCCCTCTGGTTTGTCCCTGTCCTCTGGGTTTCATAATTATAGCTCATGACCTACAAGGCTTGGTGGGGTAAGGGTAGCACAGGGGCTGCTTTTAGCTTATACCTTAAAATTGGTTGCTTTCATCCTTTAGTGAAATTTGCCTCACCCGAAGAGGGACCACTTGGAGACGAGAGGGAAGAGATTGTCCGTATTGTTGAAGAAGAAGCTGTCGTGGAGGAGGAGGAGGATGAGCTCAAAGATGAAGTTCAGAGTCAGTCCTCTGCTTCTTCAGAGGATTACATCATCATCCTGCCCGAGTGCTTTGACACCAGCCGCCCCCTGGGGGACTCCATGTACAGCTCTGCTCTCTCACAGCCAGGCCTGGAGCGAGGGGCTGAAGGCGAGCCTGGGGTTGAGGCTGGGCAGGAACCAGTCGAGGCTGGGGAGAGACCCCCTGGAGGGGAGAACCAGCCACAGGGGCACAGCATCAGTGACATCCTTATGACCTCACAGACTCTGGACACAGTGCCCCTGACCCCAGAGGTGGTAGGGCCTCCGCCACGGCTGCCCAGGTACCATCCACACCCCGCTCTGCTGGGCTGTTCTCCAGAGGTGGAATAAAGAGAGAGGACTCAACCTGATCTCAAAACCTGTTTCTTTGTCAGCAAGGGAAGAGTCTATTTCCCATAGTAAAGTCTGATGAATAAAAGTTGTACTTCCCAGTATTTGTGTATTCTGGATTTAAAGAAATACTTGTTTTAGTTAACCTTAATTATCTGAGTATAATCTATCTACTTATGTTTTGATCATTGAGAGCCAGTTTTTAAACACAAACATCCCTGGACCTTCCTCCCTGTTCTGTTGAGTCATGGGGAAAGGCAGCAAAAACTCATTCTCATACTAATCCAAACAAAGTAGAGTAAGAAGTTTAATCTGTTATGGAAACAAATATACTACAAAACCAGATAGAAGTTACTATTTTTCTCTACTGGTTCTGTCTGTATCACTGCTCTCTCACAGTATGGAATATGGTGGAGCCTTGACTATAATTTAAAACATTCTCCCAGGGAGCTAGATATTTTATCAGCACCACTTGATACAGGGGGAAGTGACCAGACTGAAGCCAGTCTTTCTAGCTTGACTGTGGCTGAAGAGGAAAACCAGAAGACGAATGAGCCCTTCTCACCTGATCCCTAAATTCAGACATGTGATCTGGATCAGAAATGTGAAGCCTCTGTAGAGAATTTGGCACTGCTGTGCTCTGTTTACTGTTTCTCCACCGTTACTGTAGGCGCCTTTTCAACTTACTTTCAATATTGTGTCTTTCTGAAAGGAGTCCTCCGTATGCACAGCATCACGGTTCCCCAGGAGTGGATTTACCAGTTACCGTACCAGAAGTTTTTTCAGTCCCTGATCAGAGCAGAGGAGGTAATGACCAGCCTGAGCTTTCTCTTTTTCTGTGCTCCTTTCTAATGGAACCAGGTATAAATAGGCACTCTGTCTTTGTGATTCTTGGCAGTTTTTAGAAACTTGCCCTTTGACTTTTTCTGTGCTCCTCCCTCGTACTCTTTTGTTCTATCTTCTAGCTTAATATTTATTAAGCGAAATCCCATAGAGGTTGGCATTGTGCTATAGTGGAAAGAACACAGGCTTTGGGGCCAGACTAGTCTAGGCTCCAGCCTCAGCTCCACCTTTCTTCACTGTGTGACCTTGCAGTGGTTCAGCAGGGTTCTAAGACCTGAAGGTCTGTTTCCTTATCTACAAAATAAAGAGAATAGCACTTTGAAGTTGTGAGTAGACCCTCAAAGTCGCTTTCCTCTCGTCCTCAAAAAACAAAACTTGAAAGTACTTAAGAACTAATAAACTATTGTGATAGGATTATAGAATTAACTTTTCTGATTCACTAAACAGTCACCTTGCATTGCATTCTGGACAGTTTTCTTTAACATTTACTTAAACCACCTGCAAAATTTCTCAGATATTTAAAAAGGAAAAAAAAAAAAGGACTTTAAACGTTGCAATCAGATTGCCACCTGCCTCAAAAATAGCCTTGCTGTGAGTTAGGAAACACCGGGTGTTTATGGATGCTGCATCTAACCAACAGTTCTTTTGCTTTTAGAGCCCAGAGGCTCATCAGGACTTGTAAACAGCAGACAGAAGAGCTATGACCACTCAAGGTAACTGGGGCTTACTTGTGCAGCCTCTTCTTCAGAAGCAGATGGATATCCTAGTATTGCCTCCGCTTAAACGAGCCTCTCCGAGCATGTGCCGCCTGCCGAGAGCGGAGAAGGAGAGCCATCATTCCTTCTTGTTCTTATTTCTCCTAAAGCTTGTGAGCAACACTGAGCAGAGGGCTAATGTTGATGTTTAAGAGTGTTCACATTCCAGACCAGGAGGAAGTTCCCTCAGATTCAGCTCCTGCTTAGTACCAGAGAAGAAGGCAGGAAGGCCCAGCCCACTGTGCATCTTTATAACTTTTTCTTAGACATACCTGCCTCTCTGCTCCCAGTCATCTCAGAGCAGTGTCAAGGTGGGCTCCTCCCTACGTACAGTGTTCAGAAAATCACATTTCCTTTGGAAGGTGTTTCCTCTGAGATGATAACTCAGCATGCAGACTGCCAGTACCTCAGTGCGCTGCTGACCACATTAATTTTCAGCTGGGGCTGAAAGCTGGCATGCTAACCAGAGTGATGTGTTTTCTGCAGTGCCCATATCTTGCAGCAGTAAGAGCTGGGCCCTACATCAAGCCCAGATTTGTAGCTATAAAACTGATAGGAAAATGGTCACACTCTCAGTTTACATCTGATTTTTTTCTCAGGGAAATCTCATTTTTTTCCCAGGATTAGAGCCCAGATTATCCGTAGGAAGATAACGATTCACGTTTCTTTAGGGAGACAATTTGGCTTTCCCCGCAGGCACCACCACGGAAGCAGCATTGCTGGAGGGCTGATGAAGGGGGCTTTGTCTGTTGCCGCCTCTGCATACAAGGCCTTGTTTGCTGGACCACCAGTCACTGCACAGGTCAGTGTATGTTTTATTTTCCTGAACCAAATCCAAGTTACCAGTGAAAACAGTGGCGTCTGCCTGGGTTGGAGAGAGTAGCATGGCATCATAGAAAGCACGAGCTTTAAGTTTGGTCTTTAACACATAACTCTGCCACTTTCCAGCTGTATGACTTTGGCTAAGTTACTTAAGGGAGGAAAGAAAAGAGACCTAACGTTGGTTGCGGACCTACTGTGTGGGGGTCACTCTCCCAGGTGCCAGCACTACAAGGTGAATCGGACACCAGTTCCTGCCCAGAGACAGTGGGAAATTTGTAAACAGACATTTATCTGTGAAACTTTTGAAAATTGCAAAGCACTATAGAATTTAAACAATCTTCCATTCAATTAAGAAAAAAAAAAACATTTATTGTGCAGTGTAAGATATTGTGCCAGTGTTCTCAGACCAGTGGAACACCTCAGCCTGGTGTCGGCCCCATGGTGGGGCCAGGGAAGGCGTCCTGGTAGATGACGCCTGAGCTCAGTCCTAAAGGACAAAATGAGTGTGTGCTAGGAGAGAGGGTTAGAGAGGGCATTGTAGACAGAGTAGCCAGTACAGAGACTTGGAAATGTGAACCTGGAAGGTGAATTTGTGCCAAGAAGAGAAAAGACCAATGATGTAGGTGGGATGCTGTGTTAAGTGATTTGGATTTTATTTTAAGACCCGTGGGAGGGACTTCCCTGGTGGTCCAGTGGTTAAGACTTGCACTGGCCATACTTTCTTCCAATTTTCCCATACTTTCTTCCAATTACCATCTCTTCTCTTGCTTCTTCTTGCCCCATCGTCATGATTACCTTTAACTTCACAGGGTTTCCAGAGTTCGTTAGCATCTTTTCCTTCATCTAGTTCTAAAGACAGTTCATTAGTCACCTGGTTTAGGGTGCAAACATACCTAATCCAAAGCAGGGCCTTCCCAGTCCTTCTTATCCCCTCAGAAGACCCATTAGTATCGGGTGGACAGGAGTGCCATAGCCTTGCACCTAATTGCCTAGTATTTTGAATAAATCTGAAAGATTAGTATGACTTAACAAGATAAACACAAATTATACAAAAAATGTTGTTCTGCTTTTCTTGACTCTACACAGCCAATAGTTTCCGAAGATCAGACAGCAGCCCTGATGTCCCATCTCTTTGAAATGGGATTCTGTGACAGGCAGCTAAACCTAAGGCTGCTGAAGAAACACAATTACAACATCCTGCAGGTTGTGACAGAACTCCTTCAGATCAACAACAACGACTGGTATAGCCACCGCTACTGAGGAGTGACCTCGTATTAAATAACTTTGCCTGCTGCTCAGAGACGATCTTTATTCTGTTTTGGGGGTGTGGGGTGGAGGCCCTTGCTTATTTTTTAATCTGATGAATCTACATAGAGCCCATCATTGAACTATCAAGACAATACCTGCCTTGCAGTGTTTTTTGGAGCAAATCAAAGGCCAGAACTTAAATTTTCACTTTAGACATTAGATGAATTGTAGGAAGAGCATTTTTCAATTGATCTGGATAAAACTCTTCTCCGTTTTAGTGCATTGAAAAGTGCAACTTAAACTTCCTATAGAACCATTTTTCTTCCTGCTTGTACTGAAGTTGAGTATTTTTCTTTGCTTAATGTGGATGTTTTTATGAGGATATCTGTTAATTGTCAGTTTATAAAAGAAATTAACCTTGGAAGTTGTTTTCAAGAATTATTCTCATAATTTTTCTAACCTATCCCAAGCTTCATAGCTGTGTGGTATTAAAATAACACCCAGGGCGCGATAGGAATTTTGTTCCTCTTCCCTTCTCAAGGAGAAAGTCGTTCCCCTGCAAGTCTTAGTAACCGGCACTGTTGTTTTTCAAAAGACCCCCAGTGATGCGTTTAAGAATATCCACCTTCTGGTCTCTGCACTTCTGAGAAAGGAGCGGGGAGTGTGCTCATTAACCCACCACCACCACCACCAGCTGGTAAAGAGGTAACAAAAACCACTACAGATTTTAGTCATAAAAATTACTTGCAGATGGGGCTTCCCTGGTGGCGCAGTGGTTGGGAGTCCGCCTGCCGATGCAGGGGACACGGGTTCGTGCCCCGATCTGGGAAGATCCCACGTGCCGCGGAGCGGCTAGGCCCGTGAGCCGTGGCCGCTGAGCCTGCGAGTCCGAAGCCTGTGCTCCACAACGGGAGAGGCCACAACAGTGAGAGGCCCGCGTACCGCCAAAAAAAAAAAAAAAAAAAAAAAATTACTTGCAGAAAAAGAAGAATCTGACCCCCAGCCTGAAGGGGGAAGGATAGTAAAATAGTATTACTTAACCTGGTTTGGTATTATAATGAATGGTGATTTAAATTGATCATTGGCCTTAATGATGTTTATTTACAGTATAACTCTTGAATGCTGTTAAATAAGCCAGGATTCAGACTGCAAGCCAACCAGCCTGTTTATTATTTAAAACGTTTTTATGGGGGCTTCTGGGTAGAGGCTGAGCGGCAGGGTGTGTGTGTAATTAATTGGGTTGATTTGGGACGGGATCTGTCTTGACCATCTGAGTTGTATTGTAGGGGTCCAGGAGGGCCCTGGGGGTCCAGTCGTCTGTCCCATTGTACTTGTACCTAACCGCTTAAAGAATGGTGAAATAAACTTTGAAACTCCTACCTGGACTGGCTGGTCCTTTCGTCCGGAACCTCGCGTGGCCTTTGAAGAACCGAGAATTTTCTGGCCGCTGTGTCGAGAGAGGCGGGCCCTGGGAGGGAGGGGCGGGTCCGGAGGAGCCGGGGCGGAGCTTCCCAAGGCTTTGAGCGGAAGCTTGGGGTGAAACCTCGGCTTCCGCAGTTTCGATTCTGGTTTGCGGGCGTTCCTGTTGCTGCGGTTGCCCGGGGGTAAGGCGATTCGGGACCCTCCTTCCCTTCTTTCCCTTTGGCATGCAAGGGCCCAGACCCCTTTTGTTCCTCCTCCTAGCCCAACACGCAGGTTCCAAGCTCTACTAACGGCCTCTCGGGGTGTCTGGTGGGACTTAAAATCCTCCTTCAATGAAATTCTAGCCTCTCAGTCCGCTCCGACCCCGCAGCCCATGGCCGAGCCCCAGAGTAGGGCGTGAAGCCTCCGGGGAGGCCAGGGTCGCTGCTCCTCACCTCCTCCAACGCGGTGCAGTCGGTCCCCAGGACTCTACGGGAAGGGGACTGGTGGCCCCTGGAGCCACCCTGCCTTACAGGCCCTCCTCCCCAAAGACGTACTCCAGAAATCTCTAGCCCTCTTGCAGCTGAGAGGAGCCCAGAATCTCAGACCTAAACCAGGTGAGGCTTCCTTTATTTTAAGCCCAGAAGGTCTGAGTTCGGCTCGCCTTGCCCACTCATTTGCCACCAGTCTTTTGGGAAGAATCTGGAGTTAGCTGTGACTTGTCCTAGTGAAGGACTGACCCTGAAATTGCTACCACCCTCCCCCAGACATTCTTTCCCACCCCAGCTCAGAAAGCAAGCAGAAGAGGTTTATGCTCCCTTCCACAACCGTTTTAGGGTTTTTAGCCACACCTGTGGCCAGCCTAGCCTCCTTTCTCTTTCTTGTTCCAAAGAATCCCTGCCTTCCTATTACGCCAGCACCTGCCCAGGCTCAGGAATGTAAACTTTCCTTCCACACCCGGGCTGGAGACCTCGGGCATTTTTGCCCGGGTGCTCTAGAGACACGTTCAGAGTCATCTTGTTGCAGAGGATGAAGGGGATCTCCTGGCTGCTGCCCCCAAGACCTATCTAACTTCCTTCCCTTGCAGTGAATGACAGCTCAGCAACTTTTCCAGAACAAAATTAAGCGCTCTTTCACTTATGAAAGTCCCTTAAAGTGAAATAACTTCTGCTTTGCTTTTCCCTCTTGTAGGCCGATTGAGCTCTCCTACAATTAAAAAAAAGAGTTGAAATGCATTGAGATTCCTGATCCAGGAGTCGTGTGTAACTGCTTGAATTTCCACACCCTCACTTCCTTAGGCTTGAGCTTGCTGAAATTGTGGTGGGACGCCTTGCCAATCTCAAGAACCTAAAACCAGAGTGGCACCCGGCATCAGTGCTAACTGAACTTTGTTCTTTTCTTATCAGTGAAAAATACCCCTGAACAATGGGTGAGACATTCTCCCAGCTGGGCTCTCGGAAGGATGAGAACAAGTCAATCCTTCCCTCCGACCAAGCCTTTGGCAGCAAGGCTGCCAGCTACTCCAGCACCACCAGCAGCAAGACTTTTTGTTCCTGTGTGCCTTGTGAAAGGGCTGCTGGTGTCAGCTTTGTGACTTGTCCCACCTGCCAGGGCAGTGGGGAGATCCCTCGAGGTGAGTGGCCCCAGGCTCTGGAAGGAGCCTGGGATCCAGGAAAAGCTCTTAGCAGCCAGCTGGCCAGTGCCAGGCCCCTCTGAGTCTCCTTGGATGGGGTTGGCTCTCCCAGCTCCTAGTCCCTGAGTTTCAGGCCAGCCAGGGAGATGCTAACCCTCCCTGGGCTCGCTGCAGAGACCCCCTCCTGCCCTGGTTGTACTGCCCAAACCCAGGGGATTTCCAGCCTCTGCTCTCTTAGCAGCACTGCCTTAGGATTCAGGAAATTACAATGACCTCTCCAAAGAAATTGGGCTTCTCTGATTTGTGGTGACGTGCAGAAATTCTTCACACCTGTTAATGAAAATCTCACCTCCATTCTAGAGATGGCAAAGCTGAGCTGCCAACAGCCCGGTATCCCCAGTCCTGCTCTGAGGCAGAGGTGGCATGCTTCTGACACTGCTCTGTGGGATGGAGGGGTGCTTCTGGCAGGCTGGCACAGGAAACATTTGTCATGGACACTTCTTGGCCCTCCCTCTCACCCTCTTTCTACAGAACTAGAGAAGCAGCTGGTGGCCCTCATCCCCTATGGGGACCAGAGGCTGAAGCCCAGGCACACGTAAGCCCCTCTTCCTATCCCAGCTCTGTACGCATTGCCCCTGGGGGCTCTTCCTCTTTGTCTCCCCCAATCCCCCTTCCCCCCTAGTTTTTCTCCTTTGGTTCTCTCCCAGAAAGCCTGAGCCTCACTGGCCTCAGATGTATTAGCTCCCTGTTTCCAAGGATTTTCCTAGTTTAAGAAGCTCGGGGCACAGCAGATGCCACCTGAGGCCTCTTGGTGTCCTGAGCATCACTGCTCCAAGAAGCATGGCTCCCTTTTGAAGACAGAGAGGACCTCTTGACTCTGCAAGTCCTTCCAGGAGGGAGGGAGTGGCTGTGGTTGCAATTGGTTTGGGGAAGCGATTTTTCCTAGGAACTTCCTTTGCTACGGCAGCTCAGACCTGCTTGTTCTTTTCCCTGTAGAGATAGGAAACCAGCTGCTCTCTGTTCTGGGACACTTCAGAACCTCAGAGGCAGCCCTGAGTTTCACTGCGGGGGGCCCATGACCCTGTTTGTCATCTGGGTCCTTTGACATAGATCCCTGCAACCTCCTCCCAGGGTCCTCAGCTTCCGTGAGGGAGCCACCACCCAGCCTGCCCCCACCAGTGCACCAGAAGCCGAATCTGGCATTGCCCCTTAGAAAGTGCTAACAAGGTGCTCTCTCTTTAATGCATATCTCAATTTTGAATTAGATGGACAGATGATGTCTTGTTCTGAATATGAATATTAAAATTCAGAACTGTCAAAATTCACATGGGCTTACTTCTTCCAGTGAGAATAGCTAGCATTGGTTGAGCCTTTGGCTATGTGCCAGGATCAGGGATTGGTGCCTTTTCATACATTAGCCCATAACAGATTGTATGAGGTAGGTACAATTATGCCCATTTTATAGACAAGGAAACTGAGGCTTAGGGCGGTTAAGCGGGTTGTTCAGAGTCGCTGGGCCAGTGGGTACACAGAGCTGGGAATGGAAGCCGGGCTGCCAGCCTCTCAGTCCGGTGCTCCTACCCACTCTGGGCCACATCTGAGCCTAGGTTGGTCCTCCACATCTGGGGAGCTAAGTGTACAGTTGTGAGGGGGGACTCGGAGGAGAGCCTTATATAGAGAGAAGAGTGTCTGAACACCCCCGGCCCAGGCTGCCTTGGTGTCCAGACTTCTCCACTCCTCTACCCCGGGTCCTGTTTTCCCACAGGAAGCTCTCCGTGTTCCTGGCAGTGTTCATCTGCCTGGTGACCTCCTCCCTCATCGTCTTTTTCCTGTTTCCCCGGACTATCGCCGTGCAGCCTGTAGGCCTCAACGCCTCCACAGTGACTGTTGACGAGGCCAATATCCACCTCAATATAACGGTGGGTGGGTGCCTGTGCCCCTGGGATCCGACCCCACCTTCCTGGCAACACTCCTCTGTAGCCCTTGTCCAGTGTTCTCACCCTGGGCATCGGTAGCCAGGGATCTTATGGCACCCAGAGGATGTCAGAAGCCTGGGGAGAAGCAGGAGCAACCGTGAACCCCCTAACAGATTGTGCAGGATTGTAACTGTGAGGGGTTAGAATTGAGGCCAGAGCCATAAATCCCTGGGTGCAGTCGGGGTGGTGTGCCTGAGACTCCCTGGGTGGGCAGGACTGAACAGA
>NW_021147527.1:0-721 GCF_002837175.3 Physeter macrocephalus
ATGTCCATGGGTGTGATTCGGCAGCTTATGGGAAATAACGGAGAGGCACGTGGGTCCTGGGGTATGGAACTCACCTCGGGTGTCGACGTGTAGAAGGATTTATTTCAGGGGCATGTAACTCTGAGGAAGTATGGGCGTGTTCATGTGTCTGCTGAACACTGGAGACGAGTGGATTATACCATCGATGGGCCTTCTCATCGGGCAAAGAACTCAGAGCTACCCAAAAGGACAAGAAATTCAAACGACCGTCATAGCTGCCAAGGCTCCCTTATCAGGGCTTCTTTGGTGCATGCAGGCTTCCGTGTCTCAGGAGGCGTGGAGAGACGTGGTCTCTAATTTAGAAGACCCAGGAACTGGAATTGCTATTGGGTAGGGATCTAACTAGCAGTGATGTCAGTCAATGTGCAGGGCAGGTGTTTTCAGACGGCCGAGTGAAACCGGCCTTTCACCCTAGGTTTGCAGCCACTTAAGTCTCACCGTAAGATTCTACTACCCTTCCGTGATTTGTTCCTGGAGGAGAAGATGTATGTGAAGGGCGGTGTACGAAGCGTCGTGATTAACATTCCTGTAACTGGGCTCTTTCGAGTCCCCCGAGAGCGCCGCTCGAGGCACTGTGTGCCAAAGCCGAAGTGGCAGCACACGCACTAGTGCAGTGAAGGAGAGCCTCGTTTATTCCAGAATTTATATAACCGTTTCCCACTATCTGGATCAACAAAGCCTC
>NW_021147527.1:3730-5293 GCF_002837175.3 Physeter macrocephalus
ACCCTGCGCTCAGAGGCCATCAAGGGAGCAAGCTGTGCCAATGTCCTGCAAAGACTGAGCTTTGCCCAGTCCACCTTCGTCTCTCCCATTTACAGGAAGGTATCTCTGAGAACACTGTCCTGGACGGGTACGTATTTCTGGCAGGTGACTGAGCCAGGGCGTGTGTTCTCTCGCATGCGTTTTAACAAGTGTGGTTGGAAAGGCGAGCTTTCCTCCGTCCGAGCCCTTCAATGGCCACAGACTGCAAGTTAAGGCCTTCTCTTCCGCATACAACGAAAAGCTTCCAAAAGGGAACCTGAAGTCCTTGGTGCCATGTTACCAGCACAAAGTTTCGATCTCCTTCTTTTACTACGAGAGGAATAGCAGCTCGAGCTTACGATCCGTGCAAAGATGTCTTTCGTAAATTTTTCGCAAACTGGCATATTTAGTCTGACTTGATGGTGAACGACACAAAGTGTGCTCAAGCAAACCGGAGGTCAAAGGATTTTCCTCGGCAGAGTTATACCTGTGTCTCGCCTGAGCAATGCAGACAAGTGTTTCTCTCTCTCAGAATCCACGACCCTGCCCTGCACCCTTTCCTTCAGAGGAAGTCATATTCCAAGAATCCTGGGTACGAAACGGCTTGCTGTATACACCAGGAATATTGCACTCGCTCGGGCATCTTCGAGTTCTGCCTGAGTTCCTTGTGCCCAAGCGGGGAGCAAGTACGGCTTTCTCTCTGGAGACAAAAGCTTGTTTCCATGGAGGACATGTATGGGATATTGGAGAGCCAGGTGTAAGAAGGGTCACTCACGTGTCCACTGCAGAGGTGAGCTGTATGTATGCACGAGGAATAGGTAGTTGTTCAGCATTTCAGAGCCGTGCAAATAAGCCTTTCTCCAGTTGCATCGACAAGGCCAGTAGTTGTGGGTTCCAGATCCACGAGGGTTGAATGCCTTTCCCAGGGCCTGGAAAGAGAACCTTGTCTCTGTAATGTCCATGGGTGTGTTTCGGCAGCTTATGGGAAATAACGGATAGGCACGTGGCTCCTGGGGTATGGAACTCACCTCGGGTGTCGACGTGGAGAAGGATTTATTTCAGGGGCATGTAACTCTGAGGAAGTATGGGCGTGTTCATGTGTCTGCTGAACACTGGAGACGAGTGGATTATACCGTCGATGGGCCTTCTCATCGGGCAAAGAGCTCAGAGCTACCCAAAAGGACAAGAAATTCAAACGACCGTCATAGCTGCCAAGGCTCCCTTATCAGGGCTTCTTTGGTGCATGCAAGGCTTCCGTGTCTCAGGAGGCGTGGAGAGACGTGGTCTCTAAGTTACAAGACCCTGGAACTGGAATAGCTATTGGGTAGGGATCTAACTCGCAGTGATGTCAGTCAATGTGCAGGGCAGGTGTTTTCAGACGGCCGAGTGAAACCGGCCTTTCACCCTAGGTTTGCAGCCACTTAAGTCTCACCGTAAGATTCTACTACCCTTCCGTGATTTGTTCCTGGAGGAGAAGATGTATGTGAAGGGCGGTGTACGAAGCGTCGTGATTAACATTCCTGTAACTGGGCTCCTTCGAGTCCC
>NW_021147527.1:9322-11440 GCF_002837175.3 Physeter macrocephalus
CTGCCTGCGATCCATGTGCGCAAGCGGCGAACGAGTACGTCTCCTCTCTCTGGAGAGCAAAGGTTGTTTCCATGGAGGACATGTATGGGTTATTGGAGAGTCAGGTGTAAGAAGTGTCACTCATGTGTCCACTGCAGAGGTGAGCTGTATGTATCCACGTGGAGTAGGTAGTTGTTCAGCATTTCAGAGCCGTGCAAATAAGCCTTTATCCAGTTGCATCGACAAGGTCAGTAGTGGTGGATTCCAGATCCATTCGGGTTGAATGCCTTTCCCAGGGCCTGGAAAGAGAACCTTGTCTCTGTAATGTCCGTGGGTGTGTTTCGGCAGCTTATGGGGAATATCGGACAGGCACGTGGTTCCTGGGCTATGGAACTCACCTCGGGTGTCGACGTGGGGAAGGATTCATTTCAGGGGCGTGTAACTGTGAGGACGTATGGGCGTGTTCGTGTGTCTGCTGAACACTGGAGACGAGTGGATTATACAAGCTACGGGCCTTCTCATCGTGCAAAGAACGCAGAGCTGCGCAAAAGAACAGGAAATTCAAATGTCCGTCATAGCTGCCGAGTCTCCATTATGAGGGCTTCCTTGGTGCATGCAAAGATTACGTGCCTCAGGCGGCGTGGAGAGCCGTGGTCTCTAAGTTAGAAGAGCCGGGGACTGGAAGTGCTTTTGGGTAGGGATGTAACTCGCATTGATCCCAGTCAACGTGCAGGGCAGGATTTTTCAGACGGCCACGTGAAACTGGCCTTTCAGCATAGGTTTGCAGCCCCTTATTTCTCACCGTAAGATTCCACTACCTTTCCGTGATTTGTTCCTGGAGGAGAAGATGTATGTGAAGGGCTGTGTCGGAAGCTTCGTGATTAACATTCCTGTACCTGGGCTCTTTCGAGTCCCTCGAGAGCGCCGCTCGTGGCACTCTGTGCCAAAGGCCAAGTGGCAGCACACGAAGTAGTGCAGGGAAGGATGGCCTCGTTTCTTCCAGAATTTCTATATCCGTTTCCCACTATCTGGATCAACAAAGCGTCATTCCCTCTGTTCCGGCAAGGTAAGGAAAGTGTCCCAGGTGGCGGGAGGAAAGGGTTGTACCATTGTACGTCGACTTGCACATAGTAAGCCTGTCTCGAGTTTCATGGAAAGCTTCTTTGTTTTCATCTCCAAATAAGTGGGAATCCACTAGACGACCTGCATCCTTTGTCTCTTCCTCATCACAGTATGTATGCATTTCCCACAGGCAAGGTGCCAGTACAGGGTGCTGTGTGCCATGCGAGAGAGTTCAGCCAGCCACCCTACTGCAGCCCTGAGTGTCTTCTTCCTCAGGCCATTCACACAACGTTCTTTACAATGGACTCTGAGGTGTTCCTGGAAATGGACCTGAACGGACAATAAACAGATCCTCTTCATTCCTCTTGGAATGCGAAGTTTCCCTCAGTATCCTGAAACACTAGGAACCAAGCTACCCACACCATGTTTGTCTCTCAGAGTATAGGACTCTAAAGGGAAGCTATACATTTCCCTTTGACACGCAGAATAGTGTGGTTCGTAAACTTTGATAGCTGATATTTCCATTTGCTCTTCCACCGGGACAGCCAGCACAGCCACCAAGGGAAGCCATCGCAAGGCCGTGCAGACGGCCACTGGCAACATGTTTCACTTGAAAGTCCATAAGGGAAGCGTACCTCACCATCAGAAACAACAACTACACGCTCTACTATATCTCACACTGAAGACATATCTGAAGTGTAGAGCCGAACTACCTTGTTGAAGGGATCAGTAATACTTTGTGCTCTCAGCTGATGTATAAGCAAGCAGAGCAAAAACTCGGCGTGCCAAAGGAGAGAATGCCAGAGGGCCTGACGCACTGCTGTGAAATCTTGCTTCCCATCGAACAATGAAAGGGCCGCCCGTATCTCTTTAATGCCCGAGGTGATTCAGAGAAGGCCGGTTAGGCCGACAAGAGGTTGTGAGGTCTCTGGCCGAGGAGTGTCAGAGAGAGCCCTCAAATTAGCCCTGCCAAGAGCTTCAGCGAAGGCTGCGTGACACCCTGCGCTCAGAGGCCATCAAGGGAGCAAGCTGTGCCAATGTCCTGCAAAGACTGAGACTTGCCCAGTCCACCTTCGT
>NW_021147527.1:11704-13417 GCF_002837175.3 Physeter macrocephalus
ACCCTGCGCTCAGAGGCCATCAAGGGAGCAAGCTGTGCCAATGTCCTGCAAAGACTGAGCTTTGCCCAGTCCACCTTCGTCTCTCCCATTTACAGGAAGGTATCTCTGAGAACACTGTCCTGGACGGGTACGTATTTCTGGCAGGTGACTGAGCCAGGGCGTGTGTTCTCTCGCATGCGTTTTAACAAGTGTGGTTGGAAAGGCGAGCTTTCCTCCGTCCGAGCCCTTCAATGGCCACAGACTGCAAGTTAAGGCCTTCTCTTCCGCATACAACGAAAAGCTTCCAAAAGGGAACCTGAAGTCCTTGGTGCCATGTTACCAGCACAAAGTTTCGATCTCCTTCTTTTACTACGAGAGGAATAGCAGCTCGAGCTTACGATCCGTGCAAAGATGTCTTTCGTAAATTTTTCGCAAACTGGCATATTTAGTCTGACTTGATGGTGAACGACACAAAGTGTGCTCAAGCAAACCGGAGGTCAAAGGATTTTCCTCGGCAGAGTTATACCTGTGTCTCGCCTGAGCAATGCAGACAAGTGTTTCTCTCTCTCAGAATCCACGACCCTGCCCTGCACCCTTTCCTTCAAAGGAAGTCATATTCCAAGAATCCTGGCTACGAAATGGCTTGCTGTAGACACCAGGAATATTGCACTCGCTCGGGCATCTTCGAGTTCTGCCTGAGTTCCTTGTGCCCAAGCGGGGAGCAAGTACGGCTTTCTCTCTGGAGACAAAAGCTTGTTTCCATGGAGGACTTGTATGGGTTATTGGAGAGCCAGGTGTAAGAAGGGTCACTGACGTGTCCACTGCAGAGGTGAGCTGTATGTATTCACGAGGAGTAGGTAGTTGTTCAGAATTTCAGAGCCGTGCAAATAAGCCTTTCTCCATTTGCATCGACAAGGCCAGTAGTTGTGGATTCCAGATCCACGAGGGTTGAATGCCTTTCCCAGGGCCTGGAAAGCGAACCTTGTCTCTGTAATGTTCATGGGTGTGATTCGGCAGCTTATGGGAAATAACGGATAGGCACGTGATTCCTGGGGTATGGAACTCACCTCGGGTGTCGACGTGGAGAAGGATTTATTTCAGGGACATGTAACTGTGAGGACATATGGAAGTGTTCATGTGTCTGCTGAACACTGGAGACGAGTGGATTATGCCAGCGATGGGCCTTCTCATCGTGCAAAGAACTCAGAGCTGCCCAAAAGAATAAGAAATTAAAACGACCGTCATAGCTGGCAAGGCTCCCTTATCAGGGCTTCTTTGGTGCATGCAAGGCTTACGTGCCTCAGGAGGCGTGGAGAGACGTGGTCTCTAAGTAAGAAGACCCAGGACCTGGAAGTTCTATTGGGTAGGGATCTAACTCGCAGTGATGTCAGTCAATGTGCAGGGTAGGTGTTTTCAGACGGCCGAGTGAAACCGGCCTTTCACCCTAGGTTTGCAGCCACTTACGTCTCACCGTAAGATTCTACTACCCTTCCGTGATTTGTTCCTGGAGGAGAAGATGTATGTGAAGGGCGGTGTATGAAGCGTCGTGATTAACATTCCTGTAACTGGGCTCGTTCGAGTCCCGCGAGAGCGCCGCTCGAGGCACTGTGTGCCAAAGGCGAAGTGGCAGCACACGCACTAGTGCAGTGAAGGAGAGACTCGTTCGTTCCAGAATTTATATATCGGTTTCCCACTATCTGGATCAACAAAGACTCCTTCTCTCTGTTCAGGCAA
>NW_021147528.1:0-144 GCF_002837175.3 Physeter macrocephalus
CGAACTGCGTGAAGGTCCAATACTCCAGGCTGGATGGGAGGTGAGGTAGAGACTTGTCGAGTGCTGTGGTGTCAACGAGACTGCGCTAGATGAATGCCCATTACATCAGGGTTGTACCATAGCGGAACTCTGAAGGAGCGACAG
>NW_021147528.1:541-1768 GCF_002837175.3 Physeter macrocephalus
GCGTTGAGAGAGAACTGATTTCTACCGTGTAGTGTCGTAGGTCAGCCCCATGAAGTGGAAGGGTTGACTCCGCTCAGGTCTGGGGTGAGTTCCCGCGAGCTGCAGAGAGGAGGGTGCACGGTCGTTGTGTCAGGCAGTCCACGCGAGAGGTTACACAGTTCCACTGCTACCGGACCGTCGGCTGAGACACGGGCGGACGATCCAGGGCTTACCGACTGGAGCACGTGTCTGCACGTGAAACGGTACAGTTGCATAGTGCCCCGGTTGAGGTCCTACGTCCGTCGGTGTTGTGAATTCCTCCCAATTCCTTTTCTACTAGAAAGGAGCATGACTCGCGGACAGGTGTGACAGGATGAGTACGAGATAATGCAGCGACAACGACACAGACAAAACTGTTACGACCCACCTTGAAGACCGACGAGCCGTCTGAGTACATCAGTGTGCAAATGCTACTCGATTGACACTGTATGACAGATATGAGTTTTTCCGTCTTCCCAGCACAGCCCACTGACGACAGTAACATGGTCTGAATGGAACGGCACTAACGCATGTACCCGCGGATGGTTTGCCTACCACTGAGTCAGGACGGCGTGTGTGACATTGTCGCACATCGACTCGTCGCAAAGGATAGAATCATTTCAACACATGCAACAGGAGCTCATGTGTTTCATGCGGATCCCGGTCCCGGCAAGCTGTGACGACTGTCGAGTGCGAACTGCGTGAAGGTCCAATACTCCAGGCTGGATGGGAGGTGAGGTAGAGACTTGTCGAGTGCTGTGGTGTCAACGAGACTGCGCTAGATGAATGCCCATTACATCAGGGTTGTACCATAGCGGAACTCTGAAGGAGCGACAGCAAGAGTAGAAGAGGGGGTGAAGCGTTGAGCCCTATTGGGCTGATGTGGTCCGCCGGTGGGGGTACGGAGGAGGCAGTCAGTGAGCGTATTTGCTGCTTGTATGTGATGGCGAACGAGGACTCAGAAGCCGCTTACTGATACGGTGGTAGCAATGTATGGAGGACAGCTACGTTCAGGTCCGACGCCTGTCTCATGCCCCGAGAGGATACCCCCGAGGAGTTGGATGATACGTAATGTGAAGGATCGCAATGTCTCGACTCCTGTGACACATGTTCAGGTGCGACTGAAAGGGTTTGGTGAGGTAGGGCCGTCGCGCGGGGCATGGGACCCTGGAAAACACTGTGTATCCAGGAATATTATTGAGGTAGTGG
>NW_021147528.1:2845-3325 GCF_002837175.3 Physeter macrocephalus
AGGGTACACGATCGTTGTGTCAGGCAGTCCACGCGAGAGGCTACACAGCTCCACTGCTACGGGGGCGTCGGCTGAGACACGGGCGGACGATCCAGGGCTTACCGACTGGAGCACGTGTCTGCACGTGAAACGGTACAGTTGCATAGTGCCCCTGCTGAGGTCCTACGTCCGTCGGTGTTGTGAATTCCTCCCAATTCCTTTTCTACTAGGAAGGAGCATGACTCGGGGACAGGTGTGGCAAGATGAGTACGAGAGAACGCAGCGACAACGACACAGACAAAACTGTTACGACCCACCTTGAAGACCGACGAGCCGTCTGAGTACATCAGTGTGCAAATGCTACTCGATTGACACTGTATGACAGATATGAGTTTTTCCGTCTTCCCAGCACAGCCCACTGACGACAGTAACATGGTCTGAATGGAACGGCACTAATGCGTGTACCCGTGGATGGTTTGCCTACCACTGAGTGGGGAGGGC
>NW_021147528.1:10078-11792 GCF_002837175.3 Physeter macrocephalus
ATGTTCACAAACGGTTCACTGACGAGACTGACACGCTCTGAAGGCAGCGCGTTTAACGGATGTGCGTGCCGGCGGAGTCTCTATCACTGACTGCGGAGGACGTGCCAGAGTGTTTCAAACTTAAAACCTCTCTGCAATGAACAGGAACATTTCAACACGTGCCAGACGGTTTCATCTGTTTCAGGGTGGACGCCGTCTCGGCACGCTGTGATGACTGTTGAGGAAAAAGACATTTCACGCGCTCGAAGCAGCGTTATAAACGGAGGGGGATACCGATGGCCTGCCTGAGACTGAATAACAATGAAGTGTCACATTGGCGCGTGATGAATCTCTGACAGTTGCACACACGTTCGACTACGGGCCATAAGGCCTTATCGGTCTCGTGGTGGTAAACTCTGCACCGCGTCGGTGCAACTGCAACGTCATGGTGTCTGCTTCAATGGGGAGCGGTGTCACTCGATCGCATGGTGCGCCGGGACCAGCGATGTTAACAAATGCTGTATAGATTGTGTGCAGGGCGGACGGCGGACTTGACCTTCGAAGCGAGCGCGAAAGTACAGCATCCATTGCACTGCAAAATGCCGTTGCATTCTGATGCGGGTTGGTGCACAGGCAGCGACGACGCTACTTGACGAGAGACGATCGGCCAGAGCAGATGGACGGGCAGAACATATATGCTATCCTACAACGGAGGATCAAGTGGAGGGAGAGAGGCGCACCACTTTAGCAGCAGCCGAGGAAAAAGACCGGAGGGGCAACACGGCGCATGGTAGTCCGGTGGTCTGTCGTAGCAGCGATGGCTCAGCCCTTGCCCTTGAGACATGCGGGTCTGTGGCTGGCTCGTGCATCGCAGTGGCGCAGGAGGACGCGCACGTCGGAGACGTGGAGAACAGCAGGGCATTGGCAGAGGAGAGACTGCAGAGAGAGAATCTGATTGGTGTGGGGGGCTAAGGACAGGAATGTTTGAGAAGGGGTTGATAGGTGTCTGACGTTGGGGCGGAGACTCTGCTTAGTGGCTACACAGGGCCCTCTATGCCAGACTACGCACAGCCTGTTTTCTACTTTCGACACGTCATCAACAGGCACATTGTGTGCGTCGCTTACTGACTGTAGCGGAAGGTTATTCTCCACCCAGAGTGGGTTTGTGCCAGCATGGGCAGCGGCGGCACGTCGTTGAGAGAGAACTGGTTTCTACCGTGTAGTGTCGTAAGAAAGCCTCGTGAAGTGGAAGGTTTGACTCGGCTCAGGCGTGGGGTGAGTTCAGGCGAGCCTCGGAGAGGAGGGTGCACGATCGTTGTGTGAGGCAGTCCACGCGAGAGGTTACACACTTCCACTGCTACCGGACCGTCGGCTCAGACACGGGCGGACGATCCAGGGCTTACCGACTGGAGCACGTGTCTGCACGTGAAACGGTACAGTTGCATAGTGCCCCGGTTGAGGTCCTACGTCCGTCGGTGTTGTGAATTCCTCCCAATTCCTTTTCTACTAGAAAGGAGCATGACTCGGGGACAGGTGTGGCAAGATGAGTACGAGAGAACGCAGCGACAACGACACAGACAAAACTGTTACGACCCACCTTGAAGACCGACGAGCCGTCTGAGTACATCAGTGTGCAAATGCTACTCGATTGACACTGTATGACAGATATGAGTTTTTCCGTCTTCCCAGCACAGCCCACTGACGACAGTAACATGGTCTGAATGGGACGGCACTA
>NW_021147528.1:12988-13393 GCF_002837175.3 Physeter macrocephalus
CAGGGCATTGGCAGAGGAGAGATTACAGAGAGAGGATCTGATTTGGTGTGGGGGGACAAGGACGGGAATGTTTGAGAAGGGGTTGATAGGTGTCTGACGTTGGGACGGAGGATCTGCTTAGTGGCTACACAGGGCCCTCTATGCCAGACTACGCACAGCCTGTTTTCTACATTCGACTCATCGTCAATAGGCACATTGTGTGCGTCGCTTACTAGCTGTAGGGGAAGGTTATTCTCCACTCGGGGTGGGTTTGTGCCAGCATGGGCAGCGGTGGCATGTCGTTGAGAGAGAACTGATATCTACCGTGTAGTGTCGTAGGTCAGCCTCATGAAGTGGAAGGTTTGACTCGGCTCAGGTCCTGGGTGAGTTCAGGCGAGCCTCGGAGAGGATGGTGCACGATCGTTG
>NW_021147532.1:0-334 GCF_002837175.3 Physeter macrocephalus
TGTGTCTATCTGTGCAGAGAGCTCCCACCACCGAAGCAGCCTTCGGTTTTCAGAGACAACAAATACTGCTTCTATATTACGCTTGCATGCAGGCCTGATATTCAGATGAGGCATTCAGAGAGAAAATCCACTGCTTTTATATGGCACTTACACGCAGGCCTGTTACTCACGTGAGGCAAAATAGACTTCTCCGCTGCTGCTGATGCATTTGTCGAGAGGAGGTTCACGCCATGCATATATGTGGTGGTGGCAGCGTAGGAGGAAGAGGCCTCTGCATGCACGTCTGTGTATGTATTAGCTCTGCAGCTCGCGAGGGGGAAGGGGGGAAAAAAAG
>NW_021147532.1:2003-2920 GCF_002837175.3 Physeter macrocephalus
ACGACGTATCCGTAGGCCTGAACAATTTGAGCCGCGGGGATATATAAGAATATGTGCAAGTCTACGAATACAAAGAGGTGTAGTGCCTGCTATTGCTGCCGTCGCGGTATGTGTGTGTTTGTGTGTATGTTCTTATAAGAATGTGTGCAGCTCTACGAATACAAAGAGATGTAGTGCCTGCTGTTGCTGCCGCCGCGGTATGTGTGTGTTCTTTTCACAAAAAAGGGCTGATATGGAAATTAAATGCCGCGGGCTACCCACCCATATGCACCTGCATCAGCGGGGGTGCAGCGTCATTCTGCATATGCTTTTGTAGACTCGTGTAGTTCTATATTCACGCTCACACTTGTAGACACGCTTTCATCCGCATTGGGGGGCTTCACTGTGTTTTTTCACTGCTTCCCGTGTGTGTCTGCGGCTGCTGCTTGAGTGGAGTACGTCGTGGCCGCGTAGGTAAAAAGACGTTTTTCAGTGTAAAATAGGTGTACACGGGTTACTTGCTGGCCTTCAGAGTGTTTCACACGTAAATCTATATAATATGTCGCCTCGTGCTCAAGCCCCCCCGGCCGCTGCTGCTGCACAAGTGGTGATTCTCTGCCGCCTGGCAGGCTCTAGCGCTTCGGGGTTTTTACACAGATATCTGGGTGGGCAAGCAGGGGCTGGGTAACAAATTTTTGCAGGCGCATCCACAAAAGCGTGAGGGGTGTAGAGGCACGGATTTATATTATTCTTCTCATGAATGCAAACACGAGTGGAAAACTGTTCGCCAGGTACGTAGCAGTCTCTCACCAGGAAATTCAAACTGCTGTACATTCGTGCAGCTCAGTTTCGTCGCAGGAAAAGAGCGGGGGGAGGGACGCAGGTAAGGCATTCTGTGTGCTGCCGGTTAACAGAATTCATAAAGGACGTGAGTGGGC
>NW_021147532.1:4293-5859 GCF_002837175.3 Physeter macrocephalus
TGCACAGGCACATACAGGTATATTTGTGTAATACATTATTGCACTTCGTACATCTGCGTGCTAATAGAGGTGAGCGCGTGGGTTACTAACACCTAAGATCAGTCGACGTTAACCTTCCTGGTTGTCTGTGCCCTTGTGTTGCTGTGTGGGAGTTCTTCTTTCTAGCAGTAGCGGCAGTGGGCAGCGTCCTGCTTCATCTAAACATGGCAGTCACGTTACTGATGATTTCACTCTCCCATGGGCAGCGTAGCTGACGGGTGTCCCTTAATATATTCACGTTTTGCTGCTCTGTGGAGGTTTGCTCCACCATTAGCGCTACGGTAATACTATTACTCTTCATTTCGCATGGACTAACTCCGACTTCGCCCTTGGGCCTTCACGATAGCAGACTGAGTAGCACCGTGGTGCTGCCTCTCTTTTTATTGAGGTGCTGCCTCAATCCCTGCAACAGTTCCACTTGATTTTCAAAGTGGCTCATCGGTTGCGAGAGCCGTAAAATTCGCATTCGGTCATGTCACCCTCCACAAATTCGACAAGTCGAGTAGACCGCCTGCACTCGTGCAGTTTCAGCATTTAGTCACTCCTTTACACAGAGAAACGTAAAATGGTGTTGGTAACCCGACGAGTTATCGAATCCGAAGAAACCTGTCACAAATTGTTGGCGGTAGCAACACTTGTTTCAATACATTCACATCTTACACGTCATTCCCACGTCTCATTGCATCCCGTTTTCGTATCTCTCCCACTTCCCTCAGAAGAGCTCCCGAGAAGCATTACACCCCGCGGTCGGCGACGCGTCGACCCTGATGCAGAGGTGAAAGATAACGGATATACAGGAGCAAAGCCCTTTAGGGAAATATCACCTCTTACTGTTAGCTTATATACAGCTAGTTAGGTGGGTAATGACGATGCATTCATAAGAACTTCGCCAGCGAAGTATGTACCTGGAAAAACCAACGCTTCTTTCTGATGCACGGTGCAGTGCACCTCTATAGAGGAATGATGACAAGTAAAGCCCATCCAAATTGGAAGTGGAAAGAGAGCACGCAGATGGGGAGAAGTCCCTCTGCAGACCCGCGTCCCAGTGTCAGAAGGCAAATACTCCTCCTCAAACGTGACTCCTATTCAGCTCCAATATATGTAAAAAACATATATCCTCCTCCACTGCAGCCGCGAAGAAAAAGCCTTTCACTGGTGGGAGTAGTACATGGGAGAATTGTTTTAGCTCAATAAATACAACTTCCCTGTCACAGTAACGACGGGAAGACACTTCCAGGCTTTCCAGGGCCGCGGGAAGACCATATCCCCGCAAGCTGATGATGCTACTCGATATTCTGTAATGGTCCGTTAATATTTACTAGTTCCATCGTTTCGTGGAACAAATGCAAGTCTGGAACTAGAAAGACGCGATGGACCACTGTGATTCTCTAGCAAGTAATGCTACGACCTAGCACACGTCAGGATATCAAGAGTGTTCATACAAAAACAAGCACCCAGGCACTGAAGAGATTCCCTGCGTGTCTCCCGCAGTACCCAACCCTTCTGCGCCTCTTCTGTGCACAGAAG
>NW_021147532.1:9234-10143 GCF_002837175.3 Physeter macrocephalus
CGGCAGAAATAACAAAAAAAAAGCAGCACACAGCAGCAGAGCACGTGTCCCTGCAACACCGGAAGATTTCAAGTGCGGGCACAAGTCCAGCTTTTTTGACCGCTGTATGTTCCTCTCTGTGTCAGTGGGTCTTGACGTGTATACAAACATACAAGCGGAAGCTGGTGCGAACCGATGAAGAGCTTTGTCTGACGCCTCTGCGTCATTGCCATAGAACACGTACACGTGTGCAGATTTAGCTGAACATGTATGGATCGTCAGTCTTCTGCCACAGACACAAGACCAGCAGAAACAGGACCACAGGGGACACTGATGTGTACTTATTTGTGTGTGCATATTTATCTTGGTATTCTATATACGCAGGTAAGTCCACTAATCCATGTAGATTATCACACATACATACACACATCTACGGACGCATCCTGGATAAGTGTACTACACGTAATGCCCTCTGATTGGAAGAAATGAACTTCTGGGTGTCTGCCTCAAGTAAACACCTATGCTGCTTTCCTCAACGCACATACAAATATACAAAGATATATACATATATATACCCATATTGGGGACCTCCAGAGGCACAGTTTACAAAATGGCGTCCATGATTATCTAGTGATTTCTTCTGATGATACTTCGAGGTACACAGCAAGGCGTAATGTTAAGCTAGTTTGACGCGTCAGCGGCAAAACCTGCGAGTTGGAGCCCAAAATTGAAAAGTATAGGCAAGGGCACTACACACCGATACAGCGTCAATACATAGCAGGGGGTTTACAAATATTGGCAGTTCTGAGGAGAGCTATTAGCTTGTGTATGCTTGCATTTGTTTCACCTCGCCCTTTTCTTTCGCGTATGCACTCGTTCCTATATGCGTACGAGTAGAGGCAAAGTGAACGCGAAGCTGGATCAGCCAGT
>NW_021147532.1:10946-13363 GCF_002837175.3 Physeter macrocephalus
ACAGCACTCTTCACATACTACCACAGAAGTCGCTTGAAGACACAAACATATACGGAGTCAGCTTTGTTGTCGTGTACGCGATCTCGAACGCACACGTGTGCGTAAATTTATGTCAGAGCCCTCCAAGCATTATGCGTGCAAACCTTCCAGTCATATACATATATACAAGCAAAAGTGTGTTTATTCACATGGTTTCCAGACGGGCTCACACGTGTGTGCACTGCACGGATGGATCACCGGTAGCCTGTTCAGAGTGATTGTCGAAGTTCTATCCCTACCCACGACCGCCAGACGCCGTCTGGTTCTGTATTTGAGAGGCACCGTGTTTCAACACAACACGTCTTACTGACGTGCGTATATGTACGTGTGCTGTGTGTAGGAATATATCTTTTTTTCCTCACATATACGCGAACCAACAGACACAACGCACAACACATCCTTGCATGATGGTGGTTCCTTGCGCATACCTCATGAACCACGTTGACATTGCCGCCCGTCGACGCAAGAACTCCGAAAGTGGCTACCCTCAGCAGAACCAGCACCAATGGGGAGACGAAGAGATGGCATTTACCGTACGAAGTCTGTGAAAAGGAGCGACGACCATGCATGCGTTCACAACATGCGTAGAACCGCGACGATCTCCCGCAGTTGCCTTTCTGTAGGCACAACACACACAACGGGAACGTGAAGCGTACGTCAGGATCCAGGTTCCATAGAGTTGCGTCCTCCTTACGCGATTGAAGCTCAAGGATCTGACCAAGAGCCAAACTGTGCAGTCGCAGCGCATTCCCAGCATGTAAGAAAGTTGAGAAAAGCAACCCTGAATATCGTCCCTCTTGGCGACAGCACACAAGGTCGCTGTGCGTGCTATTTTTACTCGCTGAGAACGAATAACTGCAAGTTAACGAGGACGCACCTGTAACCCTCTGCGCACACCCGTAATGCACATAGCGCCTTGACTTGGACCTGCCGTCATAGAGGAATGGACGGCTTCCACTCGGTATGTCCATACCGAATGGTTCCGGTGCACTGCATCTGCAAAACAATTGTGAAATATAATAAATACAAGTCGTGCCGTGCGCACCTCACGCATACCAAGGAACAGTATCCCCCACACCACCGCAGGCGATGCTGTTTGCCTCATATCACCGACTCGCTACTGGCCGTGGTAGGTGGACGTGCAGTCGAATCGCGGACATAGGCAAACCCACAATGTCTCACTACAGTGTAACATAATCCCTCCACACTTCACCTGAACCCTTGACCGGCTTACACAGGACAAACTTCTAGGTGAAAAACCGCACAAGCCTGTGGTTCACAGAAACGCCGCTTGTGGGTTAGAGAAAGCCGGGTTCTTGTAGCCGCCCTTAACTGAACGGTTGTGCCCTCATAAGGAGGAGGTGGCTTGCATGGCCGGACTGCACAAAAGACAACAATGAAGTCCGGTAATCACGTTAGAAAACGGCTGCACGGGCTGAACATCGGCATTTCTCCTTCGTTATAACAAACTCTGTGACGCTTGAGGAGCAGAGTCACAGGGTCTGCACGTTTCTTGTTAGACTTCACGCACGTTTCAAATCGGAACACGTGCCTTCGTGGCTTCTCGAAACAATTTTCCCTCTGCCACGACTTGAAACCATATCTATGTACAATCCAAACCCACGTCGCAATGGTTTGACGATGCAATATAAGCCGTTATTACAATTGAGACGCGCGGCCCGAATACGAGTATTCCGGCTATCAATTTACCACTGAGCACGTCCACGCAAAACTCGAGGTGCTTCGTTTCTATAGGTGTTCGAGGCCGTGTACAGGGGGCGCCTCCTTCCTTGGCTCAAAGGACGTGTGAAAATGACGTCAATCTGCACGCACACAAGTTATGTGACCAACTACTGACTGCCATCGTACAGAGTTTGTGTTGATTCGTGTATCTTCATGTCCGCTCCTGTAGTGTGTACACGCACATACGGAGACGGTATCTTGTATGCCTCCACATCCATCTCTTGCAAATACGAGGGGTTCCTTGAATAATCCGCCCCTGTTGCCGTGTTGCACGGCACACGTAAGCAAGACTAGGCATAGTCATGAAGGAATTTGTCTCGACCTGCGTTTATTGCAGCATACCCGTAGGCGTATGGTATTTCAAAGTTGCTCAGTGAAAATATTAGCTGCATTGAGCAGCACTTCCTTACGGCTCCTCAAAAATATCTGCACTTAAGATCAGCGTTAAAATGGAGAAAGAAGTCCTCCAGGCAAAGGCACTTCAATAATACATATTGTGTATTGAGAAGATGCATAGAGCGACAACGTGTCGACGCTTCCTCCCCCCTGGAATGTGTCTCCATTGTGTATATTGTGACTGCTGAAACCACGGGAGCACATTGCGTCTCCAACTTGTGGTGCCACACACACCGATG
>NW_021147535.1:0-402 GCF_002837175.3 Physeter macrocephalus
GCCATGATGCTGGCTCTAAGGCCCTGAAGATATCCCTAAGTAACAGCCTAAACTGTGTCTAACTAAGGCTCTCAAGTTATCTCTAACTGAAGCACTGATGCTGTCCCTTATAGTCTAAGCTGTCACTAAATAATGCCCTGATCCTGTCCATAACTAAGGCCCTAAATATGTCCCTAAGTACATCTCTGACGATGTCCTTAACAGCCTGAACTGTCTCTTCAAGTTACCTCTGAGGCTGTGACACTGGCCCTTCCTCAGGCCTCACCCCGGGGTTGTCCCAGGCTGCTGGGCAGTTTTCTCTTGTCCACATCTCTAGCCAGCTGCCTGCCATTGGCCACTCTAAGATTCTGCGATGCAGTGGTCCCACGTGGGATGTGCCTGTGTAGGCTCACGTGCGGGGGG
>NW_021147535.1:1794-2256 GCF_002837175.3 Physeter macrocephalus
TGGTAGATCTAAGAAATCATGACCAAATCCAAGGTCATGAAGATTTACTCTCATGTTTTCTTCTACGAGTTTTATAATTTTGGTTCTTGCATCTAGGCCTTTGGTCCATTTTGCGTTGATTTTGTATACGGGGTCGGGGGAGGTAAGGGTCCAACTTTATTCTTCTGCATGTGGGTATCCAGTTGTTCTAGAACGTGTGCTAACTGTGTGGGAGAAAATACCTGCAAATGATGCGACCAAAAAGGGCTTAATTCTAAAATATACAAACAGCTCATACAACTCAAAAAAAATCAAAAAATAGGCAGAAGGTCTAAATAGACATTTCTCCAAAGAAGACATACAGATGGCCAATAGGCACATGAAAAGATGCTCCACATCGCTAATTAGTAGAGAATGCAAATCAAAACTACAGTGAGTTATCACCTCATAGTGGTCAGAATGGCCATCATTAAAATGTCTGCA
>NW_021147535.1:2518-3349 GCF_002837175.3 Physeter macrocephalus
CTAAATAGACATTTCTCCAAAGAAGACATACAGATGGCCAATAGGCACATGAAAAGATGCTCCACATCGCTAATTAGTAGAGAATGCAAATCAAAACTACAGTGAGTTATCACCTCATAGTGGTCAGAATGGCCATCATTAAAATGTCTGCAAATAAACGCTGGAAGGGGTGTGGAGAAAAGGGAACCCTCCTACAATACTGGTGGGAATGTAAATTGATGCAACCACTATGGAAAACAGTATGGAGGTTCCTCAAAAACTAAAAATAGAGCTACATAAACGCTGGAAGGGGTGTGGAGAAAAGGGAACCCTCCTACAATACTGGTGGGAATGTAAATTGATGCAACCACTATGGAAAACAGTATGGAGGTTCCTCAAAAACTAAAAATAGAGCTACCATATGATCCAGCAATCCCACTCCTGGGCACATATCCAGACATAACTATAATTCAAAGAGATACGTGCACCCCAGCATTCACAGCAGCACTATTCACAATAGCCAAGACATGGAAGCAACCTGAATGTCCCTCAATAGATGAGTGGATATAGAAGATGTGGTACATATATGCAATGGAATATTACTCAGCCATAAAACAGAATGAAATGATGCCATTTGCAACTACATGGATGGACCTAGAGATTATCATACAAAGTGAAGTAAGTCAGACAGAGAACGACAAATACCATATGATATCTCTTATATGTGGATTATAAAATGAGACCCAAATGAACCTATCTACAGAACAAAAACAGACTCACAAATATAGAAAACAGAATTGTGGTTGTCAAGGGGAAGACAGGGGAGAGGGATGGATTGGGAGTTTGGGATTA
>NW_021147535.1:4310-4702 GCF_002837175.3 Physeter macrocephalus
GGAGTCTGCATGGTATTAAGAGGCACCGTGGGAAGAGTATATTAGTAGCTACCATGTCTTGGGTCCTGTGGATTACTTGGGGTGCAGTAGAAACTGTGAGACTTTAGTATCGCAATTTTTCACATTACTTCAAAAAATATGTTAAAAAATAAATTCAGTAAAGTTGCAAAATATGGAATCAATATACCCAAATCAGTTGTTTCTATACACTAATAATGAACCACCAGCAAGAAAAATTAAGTAAACAATCCCATTTACAATTCCATCAAAAAGAACGAACCATATAGCAATAAATTTAACCAAGGACATGAAAGACCTATACTCAGAAAACTATAAAGCATTGATAAAGAAACTGAAGACACAATAGAAAACAATATTCCATGCTCATGAAT
>NW_021147535.1:6212-7903 GCF_002837175.3 Physeter macrocephalus
CTTGTCAATGAAATAGGCCTGGATGTAAATCTGTGTAACGACCATACCCTTGTTTACTGGGCTTTGACCAATAACATCCCTTAAATGGCTTCCTCCATTCCCTAACATCTTTCTTTTGTTCTCAGCAGAAGATAGCATTTAAGCTAATGGCTTGGGCCATTTCAGGGAGTGACTCAGTTTTCCTGGGTATCTTTCAAGTATACAGGAGGTATGCGTGGTATATATTAAACTTCTGATTGTTTTCTCCAGTTCCTCTCTTTTTCATTACAAGGGAGATCTCAATAAAGAACATAGAAGTGTAGAGGGAAAATTATTTTTCCTCTCATATACATGCAATGCAATAATATTCAGAGATATAAAGGAGTGGACCATCAACCCGTGCAAAAAAAAAATAGATGCATCTAACACTTACATTGCTAAGTGAAAGAATCCATTCTGAAGTGCTATACACTGTATGACCTCATTTATATGACATTCTAGAAAAGGCAAAACTGACAATGGTAAACAGTTTACAGAATATGTGGTTGAAATAGTCCATATGGTACTTTAGTGGTGAATACCTGTCACTATGCATTTGTCTACACCCACAGATTTTATAAACTATCTTTAGCCTACACATAGTTCCACATAGAAATCTTTATAATTATGTGTATATGCATAGGCTGGGATACATGCATATATTTCTATGCACTGTCAGCTGAGCATATTTAGCTCCCACATGTAAGCTTTTAATACATTCTCTAATAAAAGGAACAAGGGCTCTTTGAAGAAATGGCTGATGCTAGGACTGAGACAGTAAATATATGAAGCAGGATGATCTTAAAATATCAGAAAGTAAAGAAGTACCAAAAATTTTAAAAACCCACCAAAGAAAAATTGTGTAAAATGAAAACAGGAGCAAATGGAAAAAGCTCTCAACAGCCAAAGCAAGAATTAACTAAGCAGTCTAATAATGTAGTGCTGGATTATAACCAAAGTTTACAATAATTATTCACGTGTCCAAACTGGTAAAAATAAATTACATCGTTGTTGATGAATGGTGTTAAACAGAAATCTCCTATGCAGAAAGCTTCTAAACAGTGTATATAGCCACTCAGCTGTCCATCTAGGATGTGAAGCTAACCTCTCTCTCCTCAAGTGTGGGTTCTGCATTATGACTTCCTCCTAAATAAGACACACAGGATGGACATGGGAAGAAAATTAACCTCACTGTGGGAAAACTTGACAAACACTACTTCAGCTAGGTGACCAAAGTTAAGAATATAAGTGAGAAGTTTCCTTAAGAGCCTGTCCCCTTGATATATAGTGAAGAGGAGTCACTTCACCTCTGTGATCTGCTTTTTCAAAGCCAAGTCTAACCACGACAAAACCATCAAGCAAATGCCAGTGCAGGGCAGTCTATAAAATACCTGCCCAGTCCTCCTCCACACTGTCAAGGTCATGGGAACTAGGAGAGTCTGAGCAACTGTCAGAGCCCAGAAGAGACTAAACAGACATGATGACCCCATGTCCTGTGACACCCTGGAACAAGGAAAGGTATAACAAAGGGAACATGAATAGGAACTTCAGTTAATAGTAAAGTGTCAATATTTGTTCATTATTTGTCATGATTCTGTAGAAAATTAGACAGGAAAAACTAAACGTCAAATAAGAGAAACCTACTGTAACAAACTGGAAATCTAGAGGAAAAG
>NW_021147535.1:9733-11562 GCF_002837175.3 Physeter macrocephalus
ATTTGGAGGTCCAGTTGCTCCCATATCTTTGATTCTTAATGAATATGCATGTCAAAAGTTTCTAATGACTGAAAGGACAAAGGACTGCAGGGCCACAGTCTGCTGTATGGGTGTTGTGTCAGGGACACACTCCAATGTTTAGAGGATTATTACTTCTCTTGGCAGCCTATGAGGCTGTGAGGGGGAGGCCTTTTTCTCAACCACATGCACCTTGGTAGCTGAAACTTCTCAAAGGAATGTCTACACTGCCCAGGTAGCTCTTGAATTGCCCGGCATCATGGTCAGCTCCGTAACTGTCCATGAGGGCCTGACAATGCCCAGGCTGGACTGAGCTACAGGACCACAAATGCGAGCCTGGATAGTCAGAGGTCAAGGGCTGTCCTGCCTGGGACTTGATCACCTATTCATGCCCACTCAGATGGGACAAAGGATGCTTCCAGTGCCAGGAGGGCCCCACCAGCCCTTAAGAAGGCAGCATCCGTGGGCTGGCAGGTCACTGCACCCCGTCCTGTATAAATCCACACATGTCCACTGAGTGCCCTCCTGTCTGGGCTGTGCTGGAACCTGGGGCTGCCCAGGCAGAGTAGGGTCTGCATCACCCTTCCCAAGTAGGAGGGCCGAAGGAAACCATGCATGACTTCTGACACGCTCCCCAATCCTTGACAGAGTTCGAATTGGATAAGAAACAGTCCGAGACAAGAACAGACATTTCATTCTTCTCTCAGAGACCAGGACTAGGGGGAGGGAGGCCAGAAAAACAGTTATTGACCTCAGCTCCCTGACTCCTGTTTGACCCTGGGCAAGTCCTATCCATTCTGGAGGCTTCAGAGAGAAGGAGAGGGGAGGGCAATGAGGGCCGATTGTGCTTAAATCTAACTCTAACCTTTACCCTAAGAACCCTAACCTCTAACCGTACCCTCCTAACAACCCTAGCCGCAGATCCCTAGACCCTCGCCACTGACCCCTAAACTCTAATCCCTGACCCTTTAACCACAACCCTCTGCCATGACTCTCCAACAATGACCCATAACCCTAAACCGTGACCCCTGAACCCTCACACTGACTCATCCCCGGCCTAAAGCCTGGCCCAGTGGGTTACGAGGGATGACTGTATGAACTCTCAATGAACCAAGGAATTCAATCTGCCTGACCATGAATTTAGCAACGGTTTCTTAGATTTGACAGTAAAGCATAAGAAATGAAAGAAAAATATAGATAAATTGGATTTCCTCAAAATTACAAACCTCTGTGCATCAAAAGAGGCTACCCAGAAAGTAAAAAGACAGCCCACAGAATGGAAGACAATATTGGCACATTATATATCTGATAAGACTCTTTACCTAGAATATACCCAGGACTTTTACAACTCATCAACAAAAAGACAAACAACATTTTTGAAACAGACAAATGGCTTGCATGGACTGCTCTCCATGCAAGACATACAAATGGTCAACAAGGACATGAAAAGATGTCAAACATCAGTAGTCATGATGAAAATGCAAATTAAAGCCACAGTGTGATGCCCCTTCACACACACTAGAATAAAAATAAATTTTAAAATATGTAAATAAAAACAACAAATGTTGGCAACAATGTAGAGAAATTGGAACCCTTAAAAGTTACTTGTGGAGATGTACAATGGTGCAGTCTATGTGTTCAAAACTTTAGCATTTACTCAAAAATATAAAATATAATTACCATGTGGTTCAACAACTCCACTCCTAGATATATACCCCAAAAATGGAAAACAGGCGTTCAAACAAAAACTTGTACACCAATTATTCATAGCAGCACTGTTCACAATAGCCCAAGGTAGAAAAGATTTAAAT
>NW_021147535.1:12044-13331 GCF_002837175.3 Physeter macrocephalus
TCCTCAGAAACATGGAAAATGTATGATCCCTTGATTCCGCTCCAGGGTGTACACCCAAAATATTAGAAAGCGAGGACTGGAACAGACATTTGTACCCCGTATTCATAGCAACATTATTCACAATAGCCAAAAGGTGGAAGCAGCACAACACATCCTTCAACAGATGAATGGATAAGTACAGTGTACTGTATACACAATGGAACATGATTCAACCTTGAAAACTAAGGTAATTCTCACACATGCTACCATGTGGATGAACTGTGAAGTCATTATGCGAAGTGAAACCAGCCAGACACAGAAAGGACACACGTTCTATGATTCCACTAGTATGAGGTATCCAGATAAGTCAAATTCAAAGACAAAGTAGAATAACGTTGCCAGGGGTTTAGGTGAGTTAGGGTTTAATGGCTACGGTTTCACACGGGGAAAACAAAGTTCTGGAGATGGATGGTGAGGATATTTTTACAACAATGTGAATGTAGTTAATGCCACAGAACTGTATACTTAAAAATGGTTTAAATGGGGCTTCCCTCGTGGCACACTGGTAAGAATCCGCCTGCCAATGCGGGGGACACGGGTTCAAGCGCTGGTCCTGGAAGATCCTGCATGCCGCAGAGGAACTGAGCCCGCGAGCCACAGCTACTGAGCCCTCGTGCCACAACTACTGAAAACCATGCGCCTAGAGCCTGTGCTCCACAAGAGAAGCCACCGCAATGAGAAGCCTGCACACGGCAACGAAGAGTAGCCCCCGCTCGCCGCAACTAGAGAAAGACTGCGTGCAGCAACAAAGACCCGACACAGCCAAAAAATAAAAAATAATTTTTTAAAAAAGCTTTTAAAAAATGGTTTAAATGGTAAATGTTATGTGTTTTTAATCACAATGGAAAAAAATGAATGAAATAATGATCCATGTGGAAAAACACTGAAAACATCCTAAGTGAAAGAAGCCATACAGAAAAACCACCCAGATCATGTTCATCTTGTACACTTTAAATCCAGCAAGGTTTTTAAAGTGAGGAAAAACCCCAGTGATGGTTCCAAGAACAGAAAACTGGATTCGAATGGAAAAATACATTTCCACAAAGCTGGGGCAGCTGGTGAAAGTTGAAGCGGGTCTGTGGATAGGATTATAATGTGGAAACCATCATTATTCCTCATTATGGGGTTATGTGATGGTTCCCTGGGAGAGTGGCCCTCCCACGCTCACAGGGTAAAACAAACTGGAGTATTTTGTGAATTTGGAAAACTTTATACTGCTATTTAAAGTTTTTAACACACTCGAAATTT
>NW_021147538.1:0-649 GCF_002837175.3 Physeter macrocephalus
ATACGCCCTTTTTGGCCAACCAAGCACGCGTGGAGAGCAAATTAGCAATTCAAAGGAGTCTCACTGCCCTCCCGGTCAAAAGGGCCACCCGAAAAAAGTGTAAAAACCAGAAAGGCAGGACAGGCCATGGAGACGAGGGAGCCTTGTTAAGCTGCTGGGAGGAATGGAAAATGCCAACAGCCACTCTGGAGAAGTGTATGCTGTTTCCTAAAACATGTTAAAAACAGAACCACAGAGCATAGTGTACCTCCACACGTGGGCGTATATCTTGGGAAAACTAAAAATCAACCATACGCAGGCACACCAAAGTTAACGGCTTCCCTCTTTACAACAACCTCGACTCGGTACACCTTTCATATCCCAGGGAAGGGAAAAATGGACAAAGAAGTTGTGCTACCTAGGTACAATGGAATATCACTCAGCCATGGAATTCATGTCATAAGGCTAGTAGCAGCATCCTGAGTGGATTTACGTACGATGATCCAAAGTGAAACAAGGCACACACAAACAGAAACTTATGATATCCCTTCCACAGGGAATGTAAAAATCGCTACCCATGAACTGAATTACAAAACAGAACAGACTAACGCTTTTAGAAAACATACTTACGCCTGCTTAAGGAGAAAGGTGAGGTGGCCTGATGCATCAA
>NW_021147538.1:1388-1943 GCF_002837175.3 Physeter macrocephalus
ATGGAAAATGCCAACAGCCACTCTGGAGAAGTGTATGCTGTTTCCTAAAACATGTTAAAAACAGAACCAGAGAGCATAGTGTACCTCCACACGTGGGCGTAAATCTTGGGAAACTAAAAATCAACCATACGCAAGCACACCAAAGTTAACGGCTTCCCTCTTTACAAGAACCTCGACTCGGTACACCTTTCATATCCCAGGGAAGGGAAAAATGGACAAAGAAGTTGTGCTACCTAGGTACAATGGAATATCACTCAGCCATGGAATTCATGTCATAAGGCTAGTAGCAGCATCCTGAGTGGATTTAGGTACGATGATCCAAAGTGAAACAAGTCACAGACAAAAACAATCTTGTGATATCCCTTCCACAGGGAATGTAAAAATCGCTACCCATGAACTGAATTACAAAACAGAACAGAGTCACGCTTTTAGAAAACACACTTACGCATGCTTAAGGGGAAAGGTGAGGTGGCCTGATGCATCAAACACGACTTTGAAATAGGCACAGATTCCGTTCCAAAAACCAAATATGTAATAGCCACGACCTACTCCTTG
>NW_021147538.1:2828-3615 GCF_002837175.3 Physeter macrocephalus
CCCCCCCGGTCAAAAGGGCCATCTGAAAAAAGTGTAAAAACCAAAAAGGCAGGACAGGCCATGGAGACAAGGGAGCCTTGTGAGGCTGCTGGGAGGGATGGAACATGCCAACAGCCACTCGGGAGAAGTGGATGCTGTTTCCTAAAACATGTACAAAACAGAACCACAGAGCATAGGGCACCTCCACACATGGGCGTATATCTTGGGAAAACTAAAAATCAACCGGACGCAGGCACCCCAAAGTTTACGGCTTCTCTCTTTACAACAACCTCGACTTCGGTACACCTTTCATATCCCATTGAAGAGAAAAATGGACAAGGAAGTTGTGTGACCTAGGTACAATGGAATAGCACTCAGCCATGGAATCCATGTCGTAAGGCTAGTAGCAGCCTCCTGAGTGCATTTAGGTACGATGATCCTAAGTGAAACAAGTCACACACAAAAAGAAACTTATGATATCCCTTCCACAGGGAATGTAAAAATCGCTACCCATGAACTGAATTACAAAACAGAACAGAGTCACGCTTTTATAAAACACACTTACGCCTGCTTAAGGGGAAAGGTGAGGTGGCCTGATGCATCAAACACGACTTTGAAATAGGCACAGATACCGTTCCAAAAACCAAATATGTAATAGCCACGACCTACTCCTTGCTCAGTGAACAGGAATCAACATCCCCTATTCATCGCAGAAGAATACATCAGACTCGTAAGCATCTTCAAACCTAAGAATTGATATCTCTCTGTAAGTGAATCAAGTGTGTGTAAAGCAGGCTAAACACAGCAG
>NW_021147538.1:5899-6181 GCF_002837175.3 Physeter macrocephalus
TTCCTGAATATATTCAGGAAAAAACGCATACGCCCTTTTTGACCAACCAAGCACACGTGGAGAGCAAATTAGCAAAACAAAGGAGTCTCACTGCCCCCCCGGTCAAAAGGGCCACCCGAAAAAAGTGTAAAAACCAGAAAGGCAGGACAGGCCATGGAGACGAGGGAGCCTTGTTAAGCTGCTGGGAGAGATGGAAAATGCCAACAGCCACTCTGGAGAAGTGTATGCTGTTTCCTAAAACATGTTAAAAACAGAACCACAGAGCATAGTGTACCTCCACAC